>NW_015505350.1:1526003-1533526 GCF_001515645.1 Sinocyclocheilus grahami
GAAAAAGGCCATCACTGACACCATTTCTGCTCTCATTTTTAGGCATGGCATATTTGTTATCTCAAATAGGACATTTAGAGCTTTACAAAATTGTAATATTATTGCACTAAACCTCTTTTTACATTGTAATAAGTATACAGCCACATGCATTTCACAGTTTATAATATCTAAGACCAAGTCTCAAATCTGAGAATATTTTTAATGCAGATTAGGTGCATATTGTTTATTATCAGTGCAGATTGTTTATCTGTTTTTCACAGCACTCTTTTTTGCCAGGCCTGTAGACGTTACGTGCATCTCAAAGGCTGCTGTTTTCACCCATAGCTGTTTGTGTCACATCCTGGGACTCCACTTCACCCCAGACAGATGTCTCCTCCTGAGCTGTCAATCAAACCCACACACAATGCTGTTGATTCTATCAGCTCCGACAGTGGACTGGCTGGTCGAGGGGACCTTGAATGTGGCCAAGGTTAGAATCCTGTCAATGGCTTTTCACAAGCAATTTCCCCCATTACAGAAAGGGCACATTTTCCTTTCATTCTCTGGAGGACTGTAAGGTTATAGACGATCTTTAAAGGGGGCTGAACTCCATGCTTTCAACTTACCCACACCAAGATACACACATTTCATATGGTCGCAAACAATAGTATTTTTTTCATCCAAGACTCATTGGAAAAATGTGCTTGTGGTGACTTTTCTGCAAAAATGTATTACATTGCTTCTTGCACATCTTACGACACTTTAAAAATGTTCAGTGAGTGGTGTTAGTAGTGTGTTTAGTTTAGAAATTGAATGTTAATGAATATTAATGCTGTATTGTATTTGAAAATAATGTACCACCTACACTAAACCTAACAAATAACGTTAACAAAAGGCATTTTTAAAATATAAAACACATTTGCTGAAGCAACCATGTAATTTTAGCTAGCTTCTTTTATCGTAGCTCGTTTCATGAAAGCGCATGTTGTCCAAGGTGAGCTACGGAGCTGTCAGAAAAGCCATAGATATGGAGCAGCTTATGTGATGCAAATATCAAAATGTATTATTGTGTATAGTTTAGAAATCACAATGCACAATGGTAAAAGTGATTTAAGTTCATAGCATACAGTAGTATTGTGTCAGGAATTGTTAAAAATTCTTTATTTATTGATAATCTGCTCCTGTGTAAAATTAGTTTGAAAAGGAACAAAAAGTTGTTGGTGTTTTACTGACTGTGTGGTTAATTTCAGTTGGAAACTGCAGTGAATTGTATGTATAGGTATGTTTTTGGATTGTTTCAAACATGTACTATAGGACAGGTAGATGCACATTTTTCCAAATGTTCCCAATGCTAAAGCACAACAAATTTAGCTCTTCTAAGTGAATAAAACTTTTGTCTAAAACCTGTTGCCATTTACATAACTGAGAATGATTATATTATTTTTAATCAACAACATATTTGGCAACAACTCTTTGACTGGTGGGTCGCAGGTCTTTTCTGAGAGGGTCTCGGACAGCTGAGAACATTTTTTTTTAATTGAAAATGAAATAAACTAATAATCATACAAAACAGTAGGATAACAAAATAAATTGGTTTAATAACAGGTTATAACTTTTAAAAAGGACAGAGAAAATGCTGTCCAATCAAATGTGATGGCTCTTCTGTGATATTGTTAAGCTTAATGCAATATTTGCATATTTACAAACAATTTGTATGCCAATTTGCAATTTTTTTTAACATTTTGTTGAAGTAATAATGCATTTGTACAATCTCATTCATATGTTTTTAGCACTGTGTTGGGTTCCCACTTGGCATCCAGTGTAAAATCTGAACCAAAACCAAATTTTGTTCATTGTGTGACTAGCAAAATCTTACTGTATCACATCATGAAGGCTTCCCATAATTCAAGCACCAATTACCTTAAGAAGTAATACTCTAAAACTGGAATCACTGGCTACCAGAGGTGGACAAGGCAGATTTCTTAATAAATGCAGTTATCTCATCAAGAGAAGATGATAATGCGTATGAAATACTAATTATAGTATTATGAAGATGGCTGAGTCCCAAAATGACATTTTATCTAGAGGCTGAATGCTAATTTGGTTCCCGTTCAAAAACAGAGGCTGTGTGTCAGGAATAACTCTTGTTCTTTGGGACTGCATAATGTGAGGGGTACACCCTTGTTTCATTTTAATGCAGAGCCCAGTGTGTGAAAATGGGTCTTGAATGGAAATGCGAGCATGACTAATTATCATCAGATTTGGATCTCTGCAGATATTAGCACTCACTAGCGCAGATGAAAGTCTACATACATTAGTTAGAGAAGTCAGAAATGTTCTGCTTCATGAAACAGCATTACTATTCGATTGTGTCTTTGTCATTCTTTGTTTTGAAACGCCATTTACATTTTAATGTGTTATCTTGACATCAAGGCATTATCTTGACATCAACATTCTAACCCTTGATTAGAATATTTCAAGTCAGAAAATTCCTGTTTATTTTCATGTTTCTGTGAGTCTGAGATGTCGATGACATAATGTCTTGCTTTGGATTGCATGCATCTTGCTTCGGACTTGACTGACAGACAGCTTGCATGTTAACCTTATTTCCTCTATTTTCCTCTTTCAGTGATTTCTCAATGGCAAGAAAAAATAAAAATATCAATCACATTTTTTTTTACTTTTGGGTAACACTCTACATGAAAGTTCCCTTTATAAGAGGTTTATAAAGGTGTTCATAAATGTCTAATTACTCATTTACAAATGCATTATAAATCGTTGATTAACAGTTATAACTGCATGAATAAAAAGGGTGATTTCATCGCAATACCTGCCAAATAGTGAGCCATTTTTAACTCACATGCTATAAATGCTTAATACATAACTTTTTTCATACTTATTTCACTCAAAACCAGATTCCTGATTTATTTCATTATGCACCAGAAATAGACTATTATAACGAGACAGAATTGTGTTTGTGAGACAGAATATATTTGTGGTTTTCTCATTTATATCTCATGACTCATGTCATTGTTCTTACCATAAACTACTCTGTATCTTACAGGATACTCTGCAACAATTAATTATGTATAAAAACTGGTATCTTTTGTTTATCAGGATGAAATTATCAAGCTGTATTTTTTTGGGGGGGGGGGTCCCAATATTAGTTACCTGTGAACCTTAATGTAGAGTGAATCATTAGTTCACGGATTTTAGATGTTGATAACCATTGAAAGTGAACATTAATGTAAAGTGAACACCTGTGAACCATTTATTAATAAGTTATGCATATTAATAATCTGTGAAAGTGCTACAAAAATGTTGTGTTTGTACACAGGGGTGGAGCCAATCAGCAATTGGGGGCGTTTACATTCATGATTGCAAGGAGAAAATGAGCAGCAGAGTGGGAAGGCCTGAAAACAGACACAGAGGTTGCATTGTTTCTGCTAGACACGTGAGTAATATTGGGTTTTGCTATGTTTTACAGAACCAATGCTGGTGCAGTAATACGGTTGTTATAACTATAATTATAGTTAACTCTGGTCAAAAAGTAGCCACCAATAGGAGTGATGATTTTAACATTAACATATCACCTTTTGAGCTTCTACAGAAAATCTAGAAGAAGAATTTATTTTGAAATAATAATAATAATAATAATAATAAATTGTATCAGCATTTGCAAAAGTTGTAGATAAACATTATTGTAAGAAAATGTATTTATTTCAAGTATTACTTGCATTGCTTTGTAATTATTTGTGAAAGTTACTAGCAGTTTCTGAGTGAAAATTGTTTTGAAGTAACTCCTACACTATTTCTTTAGAGTGCAGCACTGTTCCAATGTGAAAACTTTGGAGTTTTAATCTTCCTCAGAGGACAGTGGATGACTTAACAAAATGACCTATGCTGGCACGATAATGACAAGAACAAGATAGTATGCAAATTCTGGCCAGCATCCATGATTAAAAACAAGTGTGCTACAGAATGGCACCCAGGGTTGTAGTGAATTAAGACAAATGAAGGTGAGAACACTTGCAGAATTACCTGAGCTCCAGAGAACAGCTGCTGTGCAGGCCCACTGCTTTTTAATCCACTTAATGCATATTGTTAAATACAAAATTTTACTTTTTTTAGGTACTTTTTTAATCGTACTTCCTGTATTCCCTACTGTAAAAATATTTTTCAAAGTTGTGAATAAAGCTTATGTCAGTGTGTTTAACAAAAAAAAAAAAACACTTTTTTCTTCAAAATTTCATGTTTAATTCAATGCTTTATTAGCTGATTCTAATAATTTGTGAAATTTATTAGAATGTCTGAGTGAAAATTGTTTCAACACCCTTTTGATTCTTCAGTGTACTAAACATGTACACCAATATTTCCCAGAAAAAAAAATATTAATTTATCACTTTTTGTTACTGTACATATTTACATGACAGCATTTTTAGGCTAGTTCCAGTTAAATGTAAACATTTTTAATAAGATCCAACCATCTGTTTGGCCAGTGGATATTAAAACACACTTTTTTCTTCAAAATTTCATGTTTAATTCAATGCTTTATTAGCTGATTCTAATAATTTGTGAAATTTATTAGAATGTCTGAGTGAAAATTGTTTCAACACCCTTTTGATTCTTCAGTGTACTAAACATATACACCAATATTTCCCAGAAAAAAAAATATTAATTTATCACTTTTTGTTACTGTACATATTTACATGACAGCATTTTTAGGCTAGTTCCAGTTAAATGTAAACATTTTTAATAAGATCCAACCATCTGTTTGGCCAGTGGATATTGAAGTCAAATAAAAATAAGTGAAATAAATTATAATAAAAGTAAATAAATATATCTGAGATTATATTTCAGAGACGGAGGGATGGATGGATGGACGGATTCAATAAAGATCAAATAGATCAAAAATATATATTTCTGATATAAAATTGACAAAAAAAATGTAAAGTGTTGAACTAGTTTTAAACCAACATTAAAAAGCACTTTTAGAGAAATCAACCATTTGTGCCATTAGACATTTGATTGGAAACTTTCCCGAGTGAGAGCTAAAGCAGCCCCAGTCTTCTCCATTCTCAACACAGTTGTTTGGTCATTGAAATACATTATTTGTGATACATGACTCAAAGTCAATGGTGCAGTTCTTCACAGGCCTCGGTGGCCCCCGCTGTCATAACAGCCTCTTTAAATCTAAATGTAGATGCTATCGTTCTGTTAAGTGCCAAATCCATAAATGTAGTGTGCAAGATTGCGTTTCTCATAACAGACGCTCAAAAATCCATTTCCTTTCCTTTCCTTTAATTAAATTTCAGCACTGTTTCCGCTCCTAACTTTGAGCTATTCATCGTATTTTGGTCAGTTCGATTTAAAAAATAAAAATAAAAATCTAGCAAATCACAGTAACGTTGGCCCCTGTGAATGTAATCTTCCCTCCAGAGTAAACAATTACAAATTGAATCAGATGAAGCCTTGCGACTGAACGCAGTGACTTGTGGGTATATTTGAGCCTGACCTACACTAATAATCTTCATCCTTTCCAGCAAGCATGTTATTACATAGATACCATTATTGATCTGCAGGAATAGCAGGTTTTTCTCCCATGCTCTTGCTGCTTCCTTCCACATGTGCTTGGTTCCTCGGGATAATAGCTTTGGAAGGATTGCTGAGGCGTGCGCAAACATAATTCCCAGTTGTGCAACCAACACTCAAGCAACAGGTGTTGAATTGCGACCTCTGAATAGAGGTGTGCATGCAGATAATGTAACAGCATTCCTCATAGGATCTACACAGCTTTTCATCTGAAAATGAAGATTCAAGTTACTAAATTGCAAACAGTGTCATGTTCAATGAAAAACAAAAGAACATATTACAGAACATGGAATAAATGATTGTAATTAGGTCGAATATAACCCTTGTGAAAAAGAAGTGTACTTTAAAAAGAGTACTTATTATGGAAATAATATGTTTGGTCAGTGGTCACACACTTCTTAGCGCATCTTTATATGTAATTTCATAATTCCGTTGTCTTTGAAATATGTTTACTGCCGATTGTACTGACAAAAATTAATGATAAACTACAATATTGTAGTTTCTATTGAAACTTGTATATCATGTATTTAAGTATATATTTAGTAAAAACATATTTTACAAAGTATATTTGAAATATATTAACTTTAAATGTAATATTGAAAACCAGTTCAATTATAATCAAGTACTTAACACATGCTTTAGTACGTCAGTCAATCAAAATAAATGTACCTTAAAACATAAAAGATTAAAACATAACAATTTAAAGTGTAGTTTAAAATAAAGTTCTAATTTGACATTTTTAAAAGTCTACACTTAACCACGTTACACGATTATGAAAGCATTTTATTCATTCATTCATTCATTTAAATGCATTCAATACCATTAGGTGCACTTCTTCACATAGGTATTATGTATTGTTTGTGTTAATATGATATTACAGATTTGAGGTTTTGGTTTAAATATGTTTTGTTGTTTTCATTGTCAAAAAAAAAAAGATAATACAACTGCACTGTAAAAAGTAGGGATAGCAATACAGTACAACTTAATTAAATTTATCATGTCTTATGTAATCCGTTTTTTTAGCATTCAATGTTTGAACAAATGTCATGAAAACAAGTTATCACAACCACAGTTTAAATGTTTATATTTCAGAAAATTCTTTGGAGTAGAAACTTCATTTAAAATAGTTTTTAAATGTGTGTCAATGCCCAGCACTAATTATAACCATTTTCTTGTCATATTCTATGTGCTCTTTTTTTGGGGACTTAAACTCATGCAGTGGAAGTGGAAGTTCTGCTTGTTTATTGAGTGAAAAGAGAGCTCAACTGCTGAAAAACTTATTAAAATATGGAAGCTATGGAATATGAAAATTCTCCAATTCCATGTTTCCACATAGTATATGCTTATTCGCATAGGTGTGCTTAATGAAAAATCATACTTTACAGTTTTGTGAAACCCTGCACAGAATAAGTAAATATTCATTATATGTTATGCTGAATGCTTGTGCTTTGAGTGATATTAAATATGAGTTTTTTTAATAATTGTAGAGACATCTGATATCAATGGGCGATGAACAGCAGTTCTCCACGGCCTTCCTTGAAAAGGACCTTACTGATTTTACAAGACATGTTTTGTAAGTAATTTTGTCTGTTATATTCTGGTTATTTGGTGTTATGCAGACAATTCTTGAGACCTGGCAAGAAAAAAATCAGGACACAGAAACAATATAAGATAGAAAGGAATAAAGAAAGTGAAAAAAAAAACTTCTAAGGAAAAAAGGAAAGGGAATGTATAATAAAAGAACAGAGTTGGAAAGAAGAGAAAAAAATACTTAAAGGGTTAGTTCACTCAAAAATGAAAATTCTGTCATTAATTACTCACCCTCATGTTGTTCCAAAACTAGAAGACCTTTGTTAATTTTCGGAACACAATTTAAGATATTTCTGATGAAATCCAAGAGCTTTCTGCATAGACAGCAACACAACTACCACGTTCAAGACCCAGAAAGAAAG
>NW_015505350.1:1534014-1536564 GCF_001515645.1 Sinocyclocheilus grahami
AACCACTGTTTAAATGTTTATATTTCAGAAAATTATTTGGAGTAGAAACTTAATTTAAAATAGTTTTTAAATGTGCGTCAATGCCCAGCACTAATTATAACCATTTTCTTGTCATATTCTATGTGCTCTTTTTTGGGGACTTAAAGTCATGCAGTGGAAGTGGAAGTTCTACTTGTTTATTGAGTGAAAAGAGAGCTCAACTGCTGAAAAACTTATTAAAATATGGAAGCTATGGAATATGAAAATTCTCCAATTCCATGTTTCCACATTGTATATGCTTATTCACATAGGTGTGCTTAATGAAAAATCATACTTTGCAGTTTTGTGAAACCCTGCACAGAATAAGTATATATTCTTTATATGTTATGCTGAATGCTTGTGCTTTGAGTGATATTAAATATGAGTTTTTTAAATAATTGTACAGACATCTGACATCAATGGGTGATGAACAGCAGTTCTCCACGGCCTTCCACTCTTCCTTGAAAAGGATCTTACTGATTTTACAAGACATGTTTTGTAAGTAATTTTGTCTGTTATATTCTGGTTATTTAGTGTTATGCAGACAATTCTTGAGACCTGGCAAAAAAAATCAGGACACAGAAACAATATAAGATAGAAAGGAATAAAGAAAGTGAAGAAAAAAACTTCTAAGGAAAAAAGGAAAGGGAATGTATAATAAAAGAACAGAGTTGGAAAGAATAGAAAAAAATACTTAAAGGGTTAGTTCACTCAAAAATAAAAATTCTGTCATTAATTACTCACCCTCATGTCGTTCCAAACCTATAAGACCTTTGTTAATTTTCGGAACACAATTTAAGATATTTCTGATGAAATCCAAGAGCTTTCTGCATAGACAGCAACACAACTACCACGTTCAAGACCCATAAAGAAAGTAAGGACATCGTTCACGAGAGTACCACGACGCGTACGTGTGACGCTGCTGACGCAGAAGCCGGCGTTCTGACGTAGAACACGCATGCACTGTGCCTTGTTTACAAGCAGAGGAATGCACAAGCATTCTCAGATATCATCACAAATATCTTCATTTGTGTTCCGAAGATGAACGAAGGTCTTACTGGTTTGGAACGACACGAGAGCTTGAGAAATTTAAGGCAATCTGTTTCCACACATTTGTCTAGTAATGTGAACAAAGCAGACTTGTTAAGAGAACTGTTTTGTTTGAGTTCTGTGCACTAAGCTTAACTTACATCTCTAAGTTGGATGAACTTGTCAAATTGAGTTAGCAGCACTCAAGTTTTCTGGTAACCTATACATATACACAAGTTACCTATACAAAGTTACAGTAAGTTTTATTAACTCAAAAATGATAAACCAATTTGCTTGAGAAATTTGAGAGGCAATCAGTTTACAGGTTTTCCAAGTAAGTTCAACTCATTACTTTTTACAGTGTGACAAGTTTTTAGCATTTCAAGGAAGTGTAATATTTTCTTAAATAAAATACCTTTTTTAAGATTAGTTTGTTGAATGCTCTGGTTTAAAAAGAATGGTTTCAGTTCTATGTGCAGGAAACTCCTAAATGTAGGACATGGAGTCCTGTCTAATGCAGTCATGCTCCGTTCCCATATGCTGTGATTCACAGTGATTCAGTGTTGTGTGGGAGGTCATTTGAGAAGTGGGTTAAGGTGTTGGTTCAGTTCAAGTTTTTAGCATTTCAAGGAAGTGTAATATTTTCTTAAATAAAAGACCTTTTTTAAGATTAGTTTGTTGAATGCTCTGGTTTAAAAAGAATGGTTTCAGTTCTATGTGCAGGAAACTCCTAAATGTAGGACATGGAGTCCTGTCTAATGCAGTCATGCTCCGTTCCCATATGCTGTGATTCACAGTGATTCAGTGTTGTGTGGGAGGTCATTTGAGAAGTGGGTTAAGGTGTTGGTTCAGTTTGATAAATGTGTCATTAGCGTTTCCCCTCCAATTACCTTTTTAGGCCGTCTCAAAGGGTTTGACTCTATCCTGACAACCATGTAATCACAATTCAGAGATGGCAGGAGTGTGACTGAAACTGATAAATTACGCCAACCATCTAGAAAATTTTAGTCAAAGATTGTGAGAACTCAATGTCTTGACTCTGCCTAAGTATTTTTACTTTCAAAATCCCCCCCCCCCCAATATTTGATATTTTGCATAACAAACTGTCCATACATATTGAATGTAAACCCCCAGCATACTGCATTTTACAAAATATCAGGGTCATTCTATTAATAAAAAAAAAAACAGACAACAACATTGTCAAAATGATCTCCGTTCACACAGATCTGCAAAAATGACTAAAAATGCTGTATTATGCATGTCAGACCAGTAGTTGGGGATGTTACTTTGTGAAGAAACACATACGCACAAATCCCTATAGACTGAACATTTAAACCGCATGCGCATTACATCACCATTTGCACAAATTTGTGATTTTGTAGTTTACATGGAGGTTCCATTTTCAAAAACTTGCACTTTATGTAATGACACTGTGTAAAATTAACAGCCAAAACACATAACACCTTTTCCAGTTGTAGTTGAAAAAAAAAAAAAAAAAAAATA
>NW_015505350.1:1536593-1538343 GCF_001515645.1 Sinocyclocheilus grahami
ATGTGTGTGTGTGTATAGATATAGATATATATATATATTCAAAACTCTGGTGATATTATATATATGTATCACTGTGTATTCAAATGTAAAACACTTTACATACAAACAAAAACCGATCAAAACCATGTTGAAAATGCTCACACATACACTCCTGAACTATTATTATAAACCGCAGTTTGCTGTGCAGGCGGTGTTTGCTTCCAGAGCATTTAAGGTCAGGATCTCTCATAAGGTTATTCCTCCTTCCCAACATGCCGTCATTGCATTGAACCACCGGTATTAAGCCTCATGTGACTGAACTATAATTTCTCTAATTAATAGACCCATTTTCCTCTTCAAATCGAGCTGGCCTAAAGAGAATGTTATTGGCACCGGGAACACCCATTAATGTACATCTGTCGTGGAAAATGCTTTTTGCTGCTATCAAAGCCTGATCCTGACATGGCAGAAAGGGGAGGTCATAAACGGATAATAGGATTGTAGCAGCCCTTCGTGGAATAAAAGGCACACACTTTAAGATAGCAACAGACTTGAAATTCATAGCACGACTCGCACAAGGTTGTATCTTAATAGGGATGTCTGCATGTTTATTGCAATATGAGCTGCTGTGAAAAATGGCACAGTGATTTCTGCATAGTTGCTAATAAACTAAACAAAGAACACTTATTTTCATTGAAATTTATCTTAAAAATGGGAAAACAAAAGTTTTGTGGGGTTTATTCATTTTGTGTTAGTTTCGAGGCCATTTATATGCTAGCGTTCTCATAAGAGGACCACAATTAACAGACCATTTTTTGAGTAAATGGTGCAAAATACTGATAAAAAGATAAAAACTGTAATGTAGCTACTTAAGCTATGTTCCAACATTGGAGTGTTGTATTGTTCATTCAAACTGCACAGTTTTTGGAAATCCTGGTTCTTTCCACAATGTCAATAAAAGGTCTATAACAAACTATTTTATTTGTAGATAACAAACAAAAACATTACTTATACTGAATAAGAAAACTTCTCAAGTAAATTCATTTTCTATTCCATTTTTTTTATTTTTTTGGTTCACTGCTTTTTTTTCTAGGCTTAATTGTGTTTATGGGGTGCAGTCTAACATGTGTTAATGCTTCGTTTAAAAAAAAAAAAGCATTATTTTTCACATAATTTATCTTTATTCCACTCCGCTCTGTCCCTTCTCTGACAAACGTGCTGATCATTTCCTTCTTTTATGAAGCCCCTCCCTCAGAAATAGGTGATGGGCTCTGATTGGTTAGCTAGCCCAGTGTGTTGTGATTGGCTCAACCGTCTCTAGTGCGTGTCTAAACGTCCCGCCCCTCACATCAGCGGCATGTGCTCCGGTTGTATTGTAAACAACGGCATCGTTAATATCGATTATCAGTTTGAGCCCGATTGAGAAGCAGAGGATATTATTGAAGAGGATCGTGCAGAACCTGTGCAAGCATGGCTTTTAATGGTAGGCCTATGTTTTTTGTTTGTTGTTGTCTCATAATTTTAGATACGCTGTTATTTGTAAATGCTACTGCTTGTGTTAGCTTTTAATATACAGTTTTATCCTGATTAAGGTTTTAATACAGTATTGCAACGGCATGCATGTATTACAAACTAACTAATGTTAAAAAAGTGAAATCGCAATCAACCACCCCTTTAAAAGATGATTGAAATACTCAGGGGCGCGGGAGGATGCTTTCGGTTGGGGGTGCTGTGTATGTCCATGTTGGGGGGGGGGGGCGGGAAGAGGATT
>NW_015505350.1:1538873-1553311 GCF_001515645.1 Sinocyclocheilus grahami
CAGTGTGCTGTGATTGGCTAAACTGCCTCTAGTGCGCGTCTAAACGTCCCGCCCCTCATCTCAGCGGCATGTGCTCCGGTTGTATTGTAAAAAATGGCATCGTTAATATCGATTATCAGTTTGAGCCCGATTGAGAAGCAGAGGATATTATTGAAGAGGATCCTGCAGAACCTGTGCAAGCATGGCTTTTAATGGTAGGCCTATGTTTTTTGTTTGTTGTTGTCTCATAATTTTAGATACGCTGTTATTTGTAAATGCTACTGCTTGTGTTAGCTTTTAATATACAGTTTTATCCTGATTAAGGTTTTAATACAGTATTGCAACGGCATGCATGTATTACAAACTAACTAACGTTAAAAAAGTGAAATCGCAATCAAATACCCCTTTAAAAGATGATTGAAATACTCAGGGGCGCGGGAGGATGCTTCTGCAATAGAGCCTTAACTTTTGATGGTTTCATGCATGCGAAATAAGAATGTCAATTTATTTCCCATCTCTGTATTAGTATTGGAGTCCTTTTCATATTTTGTACTCAGTGAAGGCATTCCAACTCCTTGCAACCTGACTCCCGAGGACTCTGGACCTGCAGAGAGATAAAATAAACAAAGTTTCAAAGTATAAATGTCATACTGACAGGTTTAGCAAATCTGTAGGTGGTCCCAAGGACTTGCAACATGACCTGCAAACTCTGAGGAAATTCAATTCAATGGATCTTTTCATTTCCAGCTACATTGGAACCCAAGCAAATAGCAAACAAGTGTAAAAGAACTCTACAAAAATTCACTGTGCTGAAAACTATAAACACAATAAAGTGACAATCTTATTTGTTGGTTTATTCATCCTTTTTGCAAGCAGACTTTGTTACAGTATATTACCTCAAAACCACAGGAATTCTGTTGAAAACTGATGTTTAGTCTGGTTGCTCAAATGTTTGTGTATGTTACTGTATACGGTGATGAAGCATATGTCAGATTGACACATAATGTCTCCTTGGTGTCTCCATTATTATTATTTATTTATTTTTATTTTTTTACGTGGAACACAGGAGAAGAATCTTTCTTGCTGACATTTTTCGCTGCAATTTGAACTTTTCTTTCAAATGTATGAAAAAATACCATAAAAATACCATAGACTACAGAGTGAGTCATGAAATAACTAAGTCTTCTGAAACCCATATGATAGTTTTGTTAGAAGAAAATATTGAATTTAAGTGTTTTTTCTGCTCAGTTGATGTGACTTTTTTTTCTATCTATTAATATATTTAAAAAATGAGAAGCCAATTTGCACATGAAGTGATTTGAATTCACCTCTTGCATGTTGAGCATGTTTTAAATACTGTATTAAAAATTAATTTAGATATTTTCTGGGTCATAAAGTCAAACATGTTGGTGGTTAAACTGTTCTGATTTCACAAAGAACAAACAATTCTCATTAAAATACTGAAACTGAATGAAAAGAAAACCTTATTACATAGTTTGTCATAATCCACACTAGAGAAAAAATATTTTAACAAAACTGATCTGTCCACAAAATCAAAGTCATCACATCACGTGGTGCGAATAACAAAAGTCATGTGGTGCAACCAACATGCAGAAATGGGAAATTATATATTAGAGATTTATATACACACCCTCATGACTGTGTGTCAAAAGCCCTATTTGGATGGTAATTGTTTCTCATTGGGATGTCTAAAAATAAATTAGCATGGCACTTCTGTGATAAATCTCATGCCTTTGGATGGTGATTTATTAATGTTTCATATTTATTTGTACAGCACTTTTCAAAATACATATAACTTTAAAGCAGCTTTACAGGAGATGCATGTTTCAAAATTAAAATCAAGAGTAATTTGTTATCAGAGGTGACTATGTCAAAATAATGTTCATATGGCCAGAAATGTACAGTTCTGCATCATTCAGTTAGATAAAGACACATTCAAGCAGAAACAATGAACATGGTTAAAGCAGGTGATAATCATAGGTAATTATAATGATTACAATGTAAGGAAAAAATGTCAGTTTTGTATGTTTATTCAAAGTTGCCGTCATCTGAGGTCCTCGCAGGGGTAGGCGTCATCTCTTCTCAGGTGTTGGGTCATCTGAAGTCTTCATAAGAGGCTGGATCCGGACTGGAGTTGGCACAATCTCTTGTTATCTCAGGATGGTCACCTTAGGTATAAATAGAAATGCAAATAAAGAATAATTAATGTAGCTGCTGTTCATAACATTTCAAGTAAAGAATAATCATGCACATTTGATCAGATATGTAACTGGATAACACGGTTATTGTGAGATGCATTAAATGAACACTTAGATAAAGAGATGTGTCTTTAATCAAGATTTAAATGGAGAGAATGTGTCTGAGACCTGAACATTATTGGGAAGGTTATTCCAGAATTTAGGAGCCAAATGCGAAAATGCTAATCTCCTTTAGTGGACTTTGCTATCCTAGGTACTACCAAAAGTGCACAGTTGTATTGTTTTTATATGGTAATTCCAAGAATATCATACTAACTGTCACGGTCACGGTGTGTGGAGGCAGTCAGGACTACAAGGACGACAAGGATTCCAATAATTATATTTAATGTAGACACAACAAGGCAGATACAGGAAGGTGAGACACACACTCGGGGTAACATTCACAATAACCGACCAACTGGAACACAATGGACAGGAATTGATATAGGGTGGATAATTAGTGGCAGACAGGTGAGCACAATGAGGGTAATTAACTAATGATAGTACGGGCTAAACCAACAAAAGGGGAAGAAACAACAATAAACAGTCCACAGGGGCGTTACATCACTCCCCCCTCCCGGAAGGTGCATCCTCGCACCGTAGAAACAGAGGGAAGGGCGGAGGGGGACTAGGAGGAGGACAAAGCAGTGGATGTGAGATGGTGACAGGGGAAGGCAAAGGGCTGGCAGGCAGACCCGAGAGGTGGAGGTTCCAGCGGAGGACGGCCTTCAAGGAAGAGGACGGCTAACAGAGTCCAGGGAGGTGACGATGGAGGGAGGAGCCAGGGAGACGACAGGAGGGAACCGGACCAGGAGGAGGAGCCAGGTGGGACCCCGGCCACAGCCATAATAGCGGCCCACGGTGGAGCCGACGGAGGGAAGAGCCATGGAGGAGGAATGTCCACCGACTCCAGGGGGGCAGACCAATGGTGGCGGAGCAGGTGGTGGAGGAGCCTGAGGTGGAGATGGAGATCCAACGAGCCAGGGGGATGCCGAGGATCCGGGAGGCCAGGGTGGAGCCGAGGGCTCTGGCGACTAAGGCGGAGGCGGAGATCCGGAGATCCACAGCGGAGCCGGAGCGACTGAGGACCAAGGTGGAGCTGGCGAGAGGAAGGAGCCGGTGGGACAGAGCGACAAGGTGCAGCCAGAGGAGTGGAGTCCAGAGGCGATGGCGGGTCGACGCCCAACCAAGGCGGAGCCTGAGGGACGAGGGAGCCCAGTGGAGCTGATGGATCGATGGGTGACGGTGGCGGTGAGGGAGCTAGGAGCCGAGGAGGAGCCACTGGGCGACGCTGGAGGATGGCAGTCCTGCGGGGTTCACACAGCAATGATGGTGGGCTGAGGGCGAGCAGAGGGGCTGACAGCAGTGGAGGAGGCTGGAGCGGGTGGGAGGGCGGGAATTTTTGAGGAGCGGGCACTGGAGAGAGCTCTTGGGCTGGAGCCCTTCCTGGGCGGAACTGGGGATCAGGAGCCCTTCCTGGGCTTAACGAGAAATCAGGAGCCCTTCCTGGGATGAATTTGGGATCAGGAGCCCTTCCTGGGCGGAACTGGGGATCAGAAGCCCTTCCTGGGCTGAATGAAAAATTAGGAGCCCTTCCTGGGCTGAACTGGGGATCAGGAGCCTTTCCCGGCCTGAATTGAGGATCAGAAGCCCCTCCTGGGCTGAACTGGGGATCAGGAGCCCTTCCAGGGCTGAACTGGGGATCAGGAGCCCTTCCTTGTCTCGACAGGGGATCGGGAGCCATTCCTATGCTCGACAGGGGATCGGGAGCCCTTCCTAGGCTCGACCGGGGATCGGGAGCCATTCCTAGGCTCGACATGGGATCGAGAGCCATTCCAAGGGTCGACAGGGGATCGGGAGCCCTTCCTGGGTTAAACTGAGGATTCCGAAGTCTCTCCTCCTCGTTTTGGCATTGAATTCCCTCCATATTCCGCTCACCCGAAGCCATGATGCAGGAGTTGGAGCTCCCCTCCGCACTCTCCTCGTCTACGGCTTGCTCCTCCGTGACGCATGCTGCGGCGCCTGGGGAGCAGTTGGGGGTTCAGTGCCTTGCTCAAGGGCACCTCAGTCATGGTATTGAAGGTGGGAGAGAGCGCTGTACATTCACTCCCCCCCCCTACAATCCCTGCCGGTTCGAGACTCGAACCCACAACCTTTGGGTTATGAATCCGACTCTCTAACCATTAGGCCATGACTTCCCCTATGATATAGATATCGTACCTCAAAGCGATGATGTTACTGACCATTTCCTTGTATCGTGCATGCTGCGTATTACTAATATTAACTATACAGCAGCTACGCTAACTATGTTTGTATTTGTTTCTCTGTTTTTTTTCTAAATACAAATTTCTCTGTATTTGTTTTCTCTGGATTGACATCCCGTGATAACTAGGATTTACACAAGCTTCAGTCTGGATCCAGAGCACCTGAGAAGAGATGATGCAACCCCTCAGAGGACCTCAGATGATGCCAACCCTGAAACAACTTACAGAACTACCACATTTTGCTATAAGTTTGATTGCATCATATAATAATTGCTGTTAATATTATTCATCGTCTGTTTTATTACGTCTTAAATTGATTTTTCCGTACTGCTGGTTCGTCTGGTCAGAGGAGAACTGGCCCCCCGACTGAGCCTGGTTTCTCCCAAGGTTTTTTCTCCATTCTGTCACCGATGGAGTTTTGGTTCCTTGCCGCTGTCGCCTCTGGCTTGCTTAGTTGGGGACACTTCATTTCCAGCGATATCGTTGACATGATTGCAAAGATATTATTTAAACTGAGCTGGATGTTGACATCACTGAATTCAATGATGAACTGTCTTTAACTGAAAAATTAGTGTTTACTATTGTCATTTTGCATTATTGACACTATTTTCCTAATTAATGCTGTTCAGTTGCTTTGACACAATCTGTATTGTTAAAAGCGCTATATAAATAAAGGTGACTTGACTTGACCATCCCCGGACAACTGCGCTCGGATGGTGGGGTTAAGTCCTACTTGATAGAATGTGCAGAGGCAGCTGTCCAGGTAGTGCATGAGGTGAGCCAGGGACAGAAAGTCGTTTGTGTGGTCCTCAAGAGAGCGTTCCCCCTGCTCCAGCAGGAGGATTTGGAAGGCGGGGTAATCCATTCCACGAAAATAAAAACTGACAAAAACCGCAAAAACAAACGAGGGGAAAGACGCCACTATACTTTACTTAGGTTTGGTTATTCTGTCACGGTCACGGTGTGTGGAGGCAGGCAGGACTACGACGACAACAAGGATTCCAATAATGATATTTAATGTAGGCACAACAAGGCAGATACAGGAAGGTGAGACACACAAACACTCGGGGTAACATTCACAATAACCGACCAACTGGAACACAATGGACAGGAACTGATATAGGGTGGATAATTAGTGGCAGACAGGTGAGCACAATGAGGGTAATTAAATAATGATAGCACGGGCTAAACCAACAAAAGGGGAAGAAACCACAATAAACAGTCCACAGGGGCGTTACACTAACATAGTAAAAAAAAAAAAAAATGTTTAATTGATCTTAGTGCTATTTTAGTATCATTCAGATACTAGTTTTGGATTCACTTTATTTTAAGGTGTCCTTGTTACAGTGTAATTATACATTTAAGTACTGAGTAATATTAATTAACTAAATGTACTTACTATAGGGTTAGGATTAGATTTAGGGTTACTTGCATGTAATTATGCATAATTTATTGTTATTATAATAGTAAATACATGTAGCATGTGTAATAAGGACACCTTAAAACATTTTTTATCAAATCTACTCAAGAGTTTATGAATGTATGAACTAGCTTTTCTGCATCAGAAACAGACAAAATGTTTTGCGAGTGTTTACAAGAAATATGATGAAATATGATATTAATATTCATTCATATTGGAGGAGCAAATTCTGTGATCTTATATGAAACTGAGAACACACTGCTCATGTGATCAGTCACATGATTGTCATCTGTAAACAAAATGTCTGTTAAAATAATATAATTTGTATTATTTGATTATTTAAATATTGATCCCACTTTAAATTAGGTGGCCTTAACTACTATGTGTCACAGTAGGAATGAGATGGACAAGTTGAGTGCAAGGTAATTGAGCTTCTTTAATTGCAAGATGCAGGAGATCAACACAAACAGGTAAGCAGGAACGTACACAGTCATAGGAAGCTCACTTAACTGAAGTCATAAACTCATTCTAAATTCCTCTTTCAGAACAGTCCAAAGGAAACTCAAAAGTCCAAACAGGTAAATCCCATTGGTGATTCCAGGAGGCGAAAAATCAGGTAAGCATAGCCGGTAAGTACTGCACATAAGGCTCAAGATCCAGGAGGTAAGTAAACATTTACAGAGGAGCTTGTAACCTTGAGACCAACCGATGAGTGCATGTGCAGAGCGTCCTTATATGCAGTGCAGGTAAGTGATTGCAGGTGGTGCTAGTTAGAAGTCAGGTGATTCTGATCGAGTGTACGTGGTTGGTGTGGCTGGTGTGGCTGGTGATTCTGTGACAGTACCCCCTGCCCCACAGGCGTCTCCTGACGTCTGTAACCAACAGCGAGGACGGCCACGTCCGCTAGGGGCAGGACGATCCGGGTGGAGTTGATGGAAGTCGGTGAGGACTGATGGATCTAGAATGTTGTCTCTGTCCACCCAAAACCTCTCCTCAGGACCACCTCCTTCCCAATCGACCAGATATTGGAGATGACCACCTCGCCTCCGGGAGTCTAGGATCTCTTTGACTCTGAAGATGGTTTAGTTGGTGTTGATCTCGGGAGGAGGAGGTACTTCAGGTTCTGCAGTAGGAGGGAGAAGAGTGTTAGTGTACCGTTTTAACAGAGAAACGTGAAAGGAAGGTGAGATACGGTAGTGGTCTGGAAGTTTCAGTTCATAAGTCAATATGTTAATCTGCCTAATAATGGGAAATGGATCAATATAACGGGGCCTCAGCTTTTTACAGGGCAGTCGGAGGCGGATGTCTCGAGTGGAGAGCCAGACTAGGTAGCCAGGTTGGTATTGATGAGCGGTGGTACGGCGGGCATCCGCTTTGTTCTTGTGCCTTAGTCCGATAATCTTTTGTGAGATTTTAATAACCCTTTGCAGTGCAGCTCTTTCAGCCATTGAACAATGTACATACCAGACTGTAAAGCAATATGTTAATATACTGTACAGTGGTAAAATGACTTATACAGTCTGGCAGAGAGATGGGCCTTTCTCAAAGTTTGGAGAAAGTAAAGTCTCTGTTGGGCCTTTTTGACCACAGCAGCAGTGTTAACAGTCCACTTAAGGTTCTCACTAACAAGGATGCCCAATAACTTTAAACTGGACACTCTCTCTACCTACTCTCCCTTTATTTCCAAGGGCTGAAGTTCCTCTCGAAGTCAACTAATATGGACAGTACTCACTGCTGGCGTGAAGGGTGTATAAGGCATGCCAGTAGGAGATAGTCGTCTGCTCCACAGACCAAACAAAGATGTTGTCTCACTCAATGAAGCCGTTCCGTCTTAGATAGGTGGTAGTGATCCATTTGCATGGATTCTGGTTCTGGGGAGATGGTGGCTGGTGAGGCAGCTGGTGGCAAAGATTCTTTAGTATGGAAAGCGGTTAAGTGTTGAGAGTCATGCAGGTCTTTTTGCAGGAAATTCTCCAGTCCCACTTTATCCTCATAAATGGCCATCTGTTGACGAAGTGAAGGATTCAAACCACAACAAAATGCAGAGAGTAGAGCTATTTAGTTCCATCTGCTGGTAACGTCAAGCGTTCGGAACCTCACGGTGTAGTCGTGTATGGACAATCAGAAGAGCTCGTCATGGATGGAGATCGCTGAAGCTGTGGTGCCAAATACTTCTCTGGAATGGGTTACAAACGCATCAGGGGAGCGTGTGATAGGACTTTGAGAGTCCCAGATGGATCTGGCCCATTGGAGTGCTCGTCCTGACAACAAAGAGATAATAAATGCGAAATTTGCTCATTCACGAATTGTTGTGGGTTGCATTTCAAAATACAGGGAACATTGGAGAAGGAAGCCACTGCACTCAGACGCCTCACCAGAGTAAGTAGCAGTTTTGGCCATGGGACATGCAAAGTAGACTGGAGCAGACGAAGTGACTGGAGATAATAGAAATGATGAACGGAGTGATTGTACCAGTTCAGTGAAGGGGTCAGAAGTGTCAGGATCCTGAGCCTCCATATTCCTTTCGTTTATGGACTGGTCTTCTGTCATAGTAGGAACGAGATGGACAAGTTGAGTGCAAGGTAATTGAGCTTCTTAATTGCAATATGCAGGAGATCAATGCAAACAGGTAAACATACGTAAACAGTCATTGGAAGCTCACTTAACTGAAGTCATATATTCATTCTCAGTTCCTCTTTCAGAACAGTCCAAACGAAACAAAAAAATCAAAAGGTAAATCCCATTGGTGATTCCAGCAGGCAAATAAACCGTTAAGTACAGCCGGTAAATACTGCACATAAGACTCAGGATCCAGGAGGTAAGTAAACATTTACAGAGGAGCTTGTAACCTTGAGACCAGCTGATGAGTGCATGAGCAGAGCGTCCTTATATGCAGTATAAGGTGACTACGTGACACTATGTACTTACATTTAAATCAATCATTTGATACAATGCACTTATTGTGTCCATACATGTATTTACATTGTACTTAAATTTATATAAATACCTTAATGTAATTATATATAACTAATTTCTGTAATTACATTTATAATTAAACTGTTGACCCATACCTTACACCTTAACTGACCCTTAAACCTACCCATGCCACCAAACCCTTCCCTAACCTTAATCCCACCTCAATAGCAGCATTTTGCAATACAATATCAACACATTACATTGTACTTTTTTATGTAAATACATAATACATAAGTAATTAAGGGCACCTAATATAAAGGAGAATCTAAGTATCCTATTAAAAATTGATGCACAATAGTTTAAATGTAATTTTTCTTTTTCTTTTTTTTTTGTCTTGCACTTGAAGGATGTACTTTTAAAAATTTGGAAATTAGCAGAAATAAGTTAACACAAGCTATAAGGTGAATAAATTATATGCACATTACAACGGAGTGCAACAATTACAGTACGCTATTTGGCAAAAAGGATTTACAAAAGCCTTTGGACTGATAACTTCTTGTAAACTCAGAGATGTGGTTCTGGATGGCAGTTAAATTACAATACAACCTTGGTCTTTGTCAAAAAACAGTAGGTAATTCAGCCAGAAATTTTTACAAAGGTGGTAAGAGAAAACACAGACATTTTGGATTTGGACAACAATAAAATCACCAGCTAGCCCTTGTAAATGCTGAAATTACCTTACGACAATAAATTGCTTAAAATATCAGATAATTACCCACTTTTTTGACATCACCATTTCAGATTGTATTTGATGTGGTGTGACTACCTAAAACTTAACTTGACTTGTATTAATTATTGGAATAATACAAAATGCATTAAAAAAAACATTCAAAATGGTGCATTACATACTGGTTATGATATATATTGTATGCAAATACCACTTGTTCTTTGACACCAATCAAACCAAGCTTGATCATGATGGTGAGTAAATATGACAGAATTTTTGTTTCTGACTAAATTTTTCTTTAGTCAGACACATGCAAATGGCTCATTTGTATCAAGACTGCTAACAGCTGCTATTACGGAGATCTTTTACTGTGACCCCAATCAAACAAAAGCAACCTCTCCACCTCTAAATTCCTCCTTACGCTCAACTGGAACCTTCATTTAGGCTCTTTCGCTGCCTTTTACACACTGAAAGACAAAGGCCGTAATGTAAGTTTTCCCTCCAATTACACCTCAAATTGAACCCCAGGGCCCCCGCTGTCTTGTTTGCTCTGGGTCTGGATATGTAGTCTGCTATTTTCTTTCCACAGATGTGCACATCACGCCTCTCTCCTCAGTAAAGAGTTGCTCCTATTATCCCAGCTGTTGTGTTATGGGTAGCCTTGGACTAGCCGTCTCCAGGGCCCTGTTTTTTCAGCTGCCGCCATCCCCAACCCCCCTCTTGACCCTTTTTCAATCTACCCTGAGCAGATGATGACCAACAGGCTGTCTGGCTCTTTCCCTCTGGGGATGTATGATGCACAACCCATATTAAACATGATAAAGAGGTATGACGAATAGACATTTGTTTCCTTGATGTTGTTGTTTTCATTTCTCACTACGCTGTTTTGATGTCTATCGTTCGTCTTGTAAATTCGATGGTTTACAATCTTGTTCATCCGCAGTCGGCTGTGTTTGACTCTCCACAGCTCGGGGCTTTGAATATTCTCAGGTTGTTTTTATCAGGTTGAGCCGCAATCACTCTGAGAGAACTGAATTAATAATAATGAGTAAAGAGAGCGGCACGCAGCAGGCGATCGGCACAGATACTCTAATCGAGACACACTTGCAAGACCTGCCATTAAAAGAGTTCACACTTGTAATGTTTTTTTCCATGTCACAATACAGTAGTGCCAACAAACATGCCCCTACCGCAGAAGTAATGGTTCCTGCTGGTAACGGGTGAAAATTCACACAATCGTATGCAAACAGTTGTGCATCTATTGACATCATAATGTTTTTATTAACAATGTCTTGAAAAACAGTTGCAAGAAGAACATTTTTTTTAATTTACTCACTACAGCAACTAAAACCCCACGGTGGGATTCTGAAAGAAATGTTCACTCAGCACAAGTGTTATTTATTATGATGTATATATGCCATTATAATATTAATATTTTGAATTAGCTTTTATTATTATATTTTCAGTTTTCATTTATCATTTATAAATCTTGTTCAAATTATTGTATATTTTCCAAGTTCTTTCAAATGTACTCTTCATCTTTTTGTTTTGTATGGTTTTGAAAAACCTTTATACCATTGAACCAAGAAAAAAATATATTTTAATGTTCGTAAACTTTGCGTTGTGTTTGTGTTGTAACAATCCATTAAAAAGTAATACAATTCTGTTTACACCTTGAATGTAAGTTTACAAAATTAATTAATTATTATTAAAAAATGTACTTATTCATACCATTTACAGCAGTGTCCAGCTAAAATGAACACCAGTGGCAATAAACCACCAACAACTTTTATACATTTTCATAGAAATTATGATTACATGAGCAAATTATTTATTAATAATACTTGCAATGTAGAGCACTCAAGTAAGAGTCATGTGAAACACAAGCTACGACATTCAATTAAAGAGCTCAAAGTCTTGTATCACAAATCTAAAATGGCATGGTTGCTTCAGAAAATGCATTTTTATCTTGTTTAGGGGATGGTTTAATGTAAGTGGTACATTCAGAGCATTAACTTTTTAGCAACACTCACCATGCATTTAATTTCCGATACATAAACTAACATAGTAAAACATTGCCAGATAAAACTGAATGAGATTTTAATGCCAATCATTGGACATTTCATTTTGAAAGTGCCAAAAACACTCAAAGAAGCAACATAATATAATTATGCAGAAATGTCATGACTGGCACATTTTTCCAAAGAGCCTTGGTTAAAAATGATGCAGCCTTATAAGAGAGCAGCTATGAATCAGCCAATGAAATTGCAAGAAATTGAAAGGGAGCAACAGGAGGACCAGGCAGTGGGAAGCAGGAGCCAGAAAATAAATAAAACAAATGTCAAACTGTCTCCCCAAGACTCATCCATATTTTTCAGATCTTTTTGCCATCTTGTGCAAATCAGTGTCAAAGCAACCGCAAGTCCTTCATCCCTATTGTTTGTTGGCATGTTGTCATGAATAAACTCTCATGTTACTATGTGTGTGAGTTTCTGTGAGAATGTAATGTCGAGGAGGACAATGATCTTGAAACTGACACACCTAGTCAGCGATCTGTTGTGTAGAGTGCACACCAACACTTTTTGACGAAAAACAAGAAACTGTCTTTCAATGTGTGCATGGTGACAAGCTTTAGTCCTGTAGTGTACGCTTGCCATAAGACAGCATTGCACATATCTGCTGCTGTAAAAAAAAAATCCAAAATACTATTTTTTTCCCCTCTATGAGTATTTCGCATTAACATGGGAAGCAAGTGAACAGACAGTTCTTGAATTTCACGTGTTGGAAAATGGTCACGCGAAAGCATCTGAGTGACTCTGACAAATAGTAATGGTTCAAAATGTTCTCACTCCCAACTCGTCACATATTGACGCTTGGTCAGGACCCCTTGGTGTTGCTTTTTGATGCTCAAGGTAACCCTTTAGTGTCCTTTTTCGATGCACAGGGGTATCCTTTTAGCGTCACTTTTCAACATGCACGGCCCTCCATTGTTTTAGTTGTTTGTCTTAATTTAATGGTTTGCATGCATTTGTAAAAAATACAAATAATTTTATACAAATGTATACTTTCATTGGAGCACCTAACCCCACCCCTACCCTAAACCTACCCAATTCTGAACAATATAAAACACGCACCAGGCAAATATAAGTACAGTCACAGGTATTTATTGCAAAAATCGACAATAAAAAAGCAGTATAAAAGCATTACAAACAAGTCATGTTGCATTCCAAGTCTTCAGAAGACATACAATATCTTTATGCAAAGAAGAGAGTAAAACATAAGATTGTAATTGCTGAAAATGATCCTGCTCAGTTAACGCGCCCACATCTCGTTCAAAAAGATACTCCCGTAGCACGCAATCGGCCATGAGACACACAGGAGCCAATAGCATTTAACAACCAAAGCTGATGTAAGGCTTCTTCTGGCAGCATTTTTTGATTTTACACACAGAGTGCAGCACACAGGGTGAGCTTTACGGCGGACGGAGATGGCAATCGCGTCTATTCCTTTCACAAATCAATCGATTTGCCTCGGAAGATTTGGAATATTAATACTTTTTGAATAAATTATGGCTGTAGTTGTATATGCCTGTTATATCTTGTGTTTTATTGTCAAATGGTAGGTTTAGGGGCAGGGGTTGGGTTACATGCTCATAAATGTGTAAATAGTGTAATATAAATAAAACTGTTGTGACTGCTTACATTGAAAAATCACACCCCAACATATATGCAATAATGGCAATATTATTATCCAATATATAATTTAATCATGACGATAAAATTCCCAGTGCCTTTCACGTCGGCACATTGACACCAAGAGTTTCTTATTTGAAGCAATGGAGGTAACATTTGGAAACACTTTGTTTAAGGACCAGATCTCAATATTAACTAGCATGCATATTACTAGCATATTGGCTGTTTATTAGAAGTCAAGTCAAGTCAAGTCAAATCACCTTTATTTATATAGTGCTTTTAACAATTCAGATTGTGTCAAAGCAACTGTACAGCATTAATTAGGAAAATAGTGTGTCATTAATGCAAAATGACAATAGTAAACACAAATTTTTCAGTTAAAGGCAGTTCATCATTGAATTCAGTGATGTCATAATCCAGCTCAGCACAGTTTAAATAGCATCTGTGCAATCAAGTCAACGATATCGCTGGAAATGAAGTGTCCCCAACTAAGCAAGCCAGAGGTGACAGCGGCAAAGAACCAAAACTCCATCTGTGACAGAATGGAGAAAAAACCTTGGGAGAAACCAGGCTCAGTCGGGGGGCCAGTTCTCCTCTGGTCAGATGAAACCAGCAGTTCAATACCAGGCTGCAGCAAAGTCACATTGAGCAGAGGACTCAACTGGTTCCTGTGGTCTTGTCCCGGTGGGCGTCTAGGTGACAAGGTTTTTACTGGGGATCTGTCTCTGGGGCTCTTCTAGTTGTCCTGGTCTCTGCTGACTTTCAGGGCTGTAGAGGTCATCTCTAGGTGCTGATCCACCATCTGGGCTGGATATGGACTGGATCCGGGTGACTGCAGTGACCATCTGATCTGGATACAGACTGGATCTGGTGGCTACGGTGACCTCGGAATAAGAAAGAAACAGACTAATATTAGCGTAGATGCCATTCTTCTAACTATGTAGCAAGTACATCGGGTGTTATGCGCAGTGTTCCCGGTTCCGGTAGTCCTAATTAATGCAGCCTAACAATCCTTCAACGGATTTAAATATTAGAAATGTGTTAGTGTGTTATGTGTAAACCAGGTAAAAGAGATGGGGTTTTAATCTAGATTTAAACTGACAGAGTGTGTCTGCCTCCTGAACAATCTTAGGTAGATTATTCCAGAGTTTGGGCGCTAAATAGGAAAAGGATCTGCCGCCC
>NW_015505350.1:1553321-1579383 GCF_001515645.1 Sinocyclocheilus grahami
AGATACTAAACCATTCAGGGCTTTATAAGTAATAAGCAAGATTTTAAAATCTATACAATGTTTAATAGGGAGCCAGTGAAGTGTTGACAGAACCGGGCTAATATGGTCATACTTCCTGGTTCTAGTAAGAACTCAAGCTGCTGCATTTTGGACCAGCTGGAGTTTGTTTATTAAGCGTGCAGAACAACCACACAATAAAGCATTACAATAATCTAACCTTGAGGTCATGAACGCATGAATTAACAAATTAATTTTCCGCATTTAGATATATTTTTGAGATGGAAAAATGCAGTTTTACAAATACTAGAAACGTGGCTTTCAAAGGAAAGATTGCTATCAAATAGCACACCTAGGTTTCTAACTGATGATGAAAAATTGACAGAGCAGCCATCAAGTGTTAGACAATGTTCTAGGTTATTACATGCAGACTTTTTAGGTCCTATAATTAACACCTCTATTTTTTCAGAATTTAGCAGTAAGAAATTACCTGCATCCAGTTTTTTATATCGACTATGCATTCCGTTAGTTTTTCAAATTGGTTTGTTTCACTGGGCCGCAAAGAAATATAGAGCTGAGTATCTTCAGCATAACAGTGAAAGCTAATATTGTGTTTCCTGATGATATCTCCCAAGCATAACATGTAAAGCGTAAAAAGTAACGGTCCTAGTACTGAGCCTTGAGGTACTCCATACTGCACTTGTGATCGATATGATGCCTCTTCATTCACTGCTACGAATTGATGGCGGTCAGATAAGTACAATTTGAACCATGCTAATGCACTTCCATTAATGGCAACAAAGTTTTCTAGTCTTTTCAAAAGAATGTCATGGTCAATAGTGTCGAACACAGCGCTAAGATCCAGTAGCACTATTAGAGAGATACAAACACGATCAGATGATAAGAGCAGGTCATTTGTAACTCTTATGAGAGCAGTCTCAGTACTATGATAAGGTCTAAATCCTGACTGGAAATCTTCACAGATACCATTTTTCTCTAAGAAGGAATATAATTGTGAGGATACTACCTTTTCTAGTATCTTGGACAGCAAAGTGAGATTTGAGATCGGTCTGTACTTATAAAGCACATATTAATGCCTATTAATAAGCAGCAAAGTAGGAGTTTACTGAGGCAAAAGTTAATTAGTTAATAGTGAGAACTGAAACTTAGAATATAGTATGAACAAGTATTTTGAAAAAAATATTTTTTTAGAAACACTCACTAGTTTAGTATTTTCAGTGACTTAACCTAAGAACCAAATCTGAGAATGACTTAATCCTAATGACCAATAACAACTCTCATGTACAGCTTTTAAAATACTGTAAATCAGTTTACTGTACATCAGTTAGGTGCTGATAACAAGCTGCAAACAGTGCATAAAGGTAGCTCTTTACATATTAAACAATTAAACAAAAATAATTTGTAAATTACAGTGACAATGAACTCACTGTTTTGTATATTAATGTATAAACAATGCATCCCTACAAAATAATAGTTTTCAAATGATTTATAAGTGCTTTGTTAATTTATACATATCATAAAGTGTCACTCTGTTCTTTGTCACACCCACATTTATGTTCTAATTTGTATTTTTCTTGCCAATTTTGGAACTTTGTGCTACAGCACTGTCAACTTAGCATGATTTGCTTGTGCTGTAGCATTCCTCATTTGCAACTTGCTTTGCTGCTGTAAATAAGTGTACATGCAGACATGTTTGACTTGACTGTCCTGGCCTGAATGCATCAATAACAAGCTAGCAGAGTCTTCTGTGGATAAATTAAAAGCTCAGTGACAGCATACAGTGCATTTCATTACTATTTCCTGAGTTGCTTTTAGCTAGAATGAAATGGCATTTAGGAGATATTTTGGGACATTTCAGTGGGTGAAACATTGTGATGCAATTTGTGCAGTCTACAGAGCTCTGTAAGTGCTGTGGCAGCTGAAAAAGGCTGTTGCTTCAGTCAGCATCCTGGTAAGGGCTTTTTATAAAGGCTGTCTGTTCTTGTTCTCGCCAGTATTTCCTAATTTCTCATTGGTCATCGGTGGCCAGATAGTGTCTGGTGACTTTGATGGTCGTTTAAAGATGGACGGACAACAATCCCAGAATCAATCATTTAAGAAGCTGTCAGTTCTGACATACTATATCCGTGGAAAATCGCCAGATGTCTTTTCTAGAATGAGTGCAGGTGTGTTTGAGTATACTAGTATACTGTATATATGCAGAACAAGATTTATAGGATAGACAAGAGTAAAGTTGTGGCAAAATCTTGGTTACTAACTACACTGTTAAATGACAGTCTGTTATTTACAATTGATACTTGTCAGAATTTCCTTTCGGTTCTTTATTAGATAGGTTTGTAGGAGCAGTCACTGCAGGACTCAAATTGAAAACCAAATATTTTAAAATGTCTGAGATTTGTCAAACATCGTTGTCAAAATTGCACAGTGTGTACTGAGCTTTACCTCTAACGCACTTCCTGCTATATTCTGCACTCTAAATTTGCAAAAGAAGAGCATACTAGCCTATATTTTTGACACACAGGATTTGTTGTAGGTTTTACTGGCAAGCTGTTGCAAGATGGAGGACTCCTGATCTCATAACAGCCATAGATGGAAAGATTTGAGTTGCATCATGAGCCAGCCCTGTGAGAAATCCATGCTAACTCATCATTTTCCATTCCAGGCAGCTGGATACAGACTATTCACAGCATATAACCAACATATTAGTGTATTAATTTTTTCAAAGCTTATTGGTTAAAATTAAACAGCACTCACAGACCATTTTACTTTCCTAATATGATGTATTTCCAACTAATATAGGATGTTTTATTTTCAACAAGAAAGTAGTTGCATTTTAATAAAAGATTACAAAGAATAGTTTTTTTCCTTTATAACAACATTCAGCAGTGAATCATTTACAATAAATCAAGGAATTAAAAATACATTTTTTATTCCATTTTTAATTTAAAGACTTCAGAAGAGGTCAGATCACATTTTTAGAACCTGGTTAATTAGCTTAATTAGTTCCCCATTGGTTTAACCAGAGGGGTCTACCAGCCTAAACCTGGCTGACCAAGAACACCTGGTTGACCTTATGGTAATTACAGTATAATTAATGTAAAAAATATTGTATTTACAATGTGAATGAATATGCATTGTAACACATATGAATGGTTTTTTTTTTAGACTTAAGTTTCGCAGTCAGTTCCATATACAAAATATAATAGCATTTTACTGTATAATTATGATGAAGGATATAAAATTCAGTTTTATTTTCATAAACTGAATAAAAACATAAAAAAGCAGAAACATTCCTGATATGCATTCTTTATTCATAATTTTGTAGAAGTTGAAAAAAGCCTTGCCTTGCTGTATTTTTAGTAGAAGAAGTACAGCTGTCACTCTATATCTCCCAATAATATGTCTCAGTGAGATATTTAAATGCTTAGCTTTATGATTAAAGCTCTGTAAATTTTATCATGGGGGTCAAAACATATAATGCGATGCTAATTCAGAGCTGATGATAATTCAAAACCCTGATGAATCATTGTTGATGCTTTAACATGTTTTTTTGTTTTGTTTTCATATGATCATCAAGTAAATCTAAGCACTTACATTTACTTTATAAAAAATCTGTAGATTTTACCACAAAAATACTATACTAAAAGGCTTTTTATTAAAAAAGTATAAAAGTATAAACTATCAATCAGACAACAGAAGGCACATAGTATATTGTAACTTTGGATATTTGCATATAAAATATGATACAGTAGGCTTTATATTGTTCAAAAAGTGTATAACTTTTATGTGCTTTAAAATAGTTTAAAATAGTCACCTTTAAATAAAATGCAGTTGTGTGATAGTGTGTTTTGTAGGATTAATCATGAGAACATGTACTGTATATGCCAGAGAGATTAAACTGACATAGATCTGCTAATGGCTGCTGTATCTATAACAGATGTATGCATATTTGAGTCTGTATTTGTGTGTGTTCTGTTGTATTTCAGTTGCACTGATGTGTCCAAACTCTCATCCCTATATCTTTATCTTCTGTAATTCATTGGGACTCAAGCTGTCTATGGGATTCCCCTTTTGACCTCGGCATTCTGTGGCCATATTGTCTATCCCTTCCCGTGATGTCTTCCTCCAGCCCAAATGAAAGCTCTGATCTCTCCTACAATCAACTAACTCAAGTGCTTCACCAGTCTATCTCTCGTTCCCAAGTCTTTCCATCTTGTGACCTTTCTTCCCAAGCTTTCTTCTACAATCAGTTGCAGTCTGTCTCCATAACAATCCAGTTCCTGCAGCCACGGCCTAAGACGGCTTCCCTGCTGAGAAACACGTGGTGGATTATATTACCTGATGAAGAAATATCACGCTACTGATGATTGAACCTGATATTTTTCACCCTCGCACACACAAAAGAGAACATGTGAAGGGAAGTGAGCCAGACATACTATCTATCTATAATATCTTTCTATAATGGAATGCAATGACAATCAATGACAGGGAAGCCAATTTCAATACCAAGCTACAAGACATTAATGACTTAAAAGTTACATTTGAAGTATGCACTTTTTTCAATGTTAAAATAATTTATCTTATTCTAGATCAATATGCAGAGATAAAATTAACTAATCTGTGGGTTGAACGGACAGTCAATTGATTGTTCTTTAGGAAGTCCTGAATAATTCAGCTGATTGACCACTATTACACTTATTTGTGTCTGTGTTATACATGCAATGACTTAGTAGAAAGAGTGGAATTGTATTTTCTTGTTAAATTCACTCTTAATATATATATATATATATTTTTTTTTTTTTTTTTTTTTTTTTTTTTATGTATCCTTTATATAATATTTATTTATTTATTTATTTATTTACTTTTATATTCTAGGTGTAAATGTTAAAAAGTTATTACTTTTTCTTGATGGTTACACCACATGACATTTTAACAGTGATTATATTTAAACTTTCCTCAAAAAATTATATAAAATGTATTCAAAACCACAAGAAATCAACATGAATACAAAGATTTCATTTTAAGAACTTGGCCCATTAAACTCGATTTTTAAAAGATTATTGCTTTACTTTAACCTCAGAATCGGGGCAGTTTCACAGGATTGCGCCCACTCTCATTGAAAATGAATTGTGACCTTGCAGGTAACTTTTCCAAGTAGTTCTCTGTGCTTCACTTTGCCGCCTCCTCTCACGTTGGCTGCTATCTATCTGCCTCACAGAAACAGTATAAGCAGTCTCTTTACCTGCTAGAAGCCAAAAATGTGGGAGGGATGATAATAGCGCTGTGCAGATCAGATCAAAGTAATTCGCTACTGCAACTAATACACATCCATTAACTTAAAATTATATTTTAATTGGATTCTTAATTAAGCGTATGCTTCCTCTGGATTTGAACTTAACACCCTTTTTACTCATTAACAGCATTTACAGCACTGTTCTAATGGGCAGCCATATAACATAAATAAAAAAAGTGAAAGTGACGTGACATGTGGCCAAGTATGGTGACCCATACTAGGAATTAGTGCTCTGCATTTATCCCATCCTAAGTGCACACACACAGCAGTGAACACACACACACAGCAGTGAACACACACACACAGAGCAGTGGGCAGCCTTTTATGCTGCGGTGCCCGGGGAGCAGTTGGGGGTTCGGTGCCTTGCTCAAGGGCACCTCAGTCATGGTAATGAAGGTGGGAGAGGGCACTGTACATTCACTCCCCCCACCCACAATCCCTGCCGGTACGAGACTCGAACCCGCAACCTTTGGGTTACGAGTCCGACTCTCTAACCATTAGGCCACGACTTCCCCATAATTATTAATAATTAATAATATTTGATCATTCTGTGACTTTATGACAATATAAAACATTGCTGTTTTTCTGAGCCTCCCGATCAGCCCAACACAGCAACATCTACAGTGACATCTGGCTGTAGGGCTTAATATGTATAATATATGTGTTGTCCAACTAATAATGTCAGCCTGGTGTTCTTGTTTTGTTGTGTTTTTCTCCCCATGTGCTCCCCGTGACCCAGTTTCTCCCTTGTTTGATTCAGTTCATTTGGTTCAGGTGTGTCTCGTCATTTTCCCTCGTTTAGTCTTGTATTTAAAGTGCTGTCTGTTCCTTTGTTCCTTTGTACAGTGTTAACATCATTTCATCTCTACTTTGGTCTATGTGTGTGTTCCTGCCTGCCCTGTGCTCCCCTGTGTTTGGATTATTAAAGACTGTTATTTGTGACTCACCCTAGTCTCCGTGTTTCTCGACCGTAGCACCGTGACAGAACACCGGACCAAGCAAAGTATGAACTGGGCTGAGGAGTTCATCTGGAACATCCAGCAGGATGGACGGCCTTTGGAACGATATGTGGAGGAGTTCCTATGTGTTGTACATCTGGTGAGCTGGAGCGATCACATGGTTAATGCCTGCTTCCGAATGGGACTCGATGATGATAATTTGTTTTAATTCCTGTCTCCTGACGATTGTTATAGAGCCGTAGCAGACTTTCTTAATTATGTTCTCGATTTAAATGGCTCTGAGTTCCTTGTTGATGTGGAGGATAGTCATCCTGTTCCCATTTGGAAGCAAGTGGGCGCTTCAGCTCACCATCTACCATCACCCTCCACATACTGTTCCAAAGAGCCTGCTCCCTCCGTTCCATCCGCGCTTCCCCGAGTTCTCCTGAGTTCCGTTTCAGTTCTCAGCCCAGATACAGCGGCAGCTGTCAAGCCTGCCGGCCACTCCACGGTCAAGCCCACCGGCCGATTCACTCCCAAGCCCTATGACAACAGCTATCTCCTTCACCTCAGCCCAAAAGAGGAGAATGAGGAGGAAAAGATTGTTGGCTCTAGCCCCTGACCAGAGTCGAGAGATGGCTCTAGCCCCTGACCAGAGTCGAGAGATGGCTCTAGCCCCTGACCAGAGTCGAGAGATGGCTCTAGCCCCTGACCAGAGTCGAGAGATGACTCTAGCCCCTGACCAGAGTCGAAAGATGGCTTCTGTTCCTGAGTTCAGCCCAGAGAGGGCTTCTGTTCCCGACTTCAGCCCAGAGAGGGCTTCTGTACCCGAGTTCAGTCCAGAGAGGGCTCCTGTTGCCATGTCCAGCCCAGAGAGGGCTGCAGTTCCCGAATTCAGCCGAGAGAGGGATTCTGTTCCTGAGTCCAGCCCAGAGTGGGCTCCTGTTCCCACGTCAAGCCCAGAAAGGCTGCTGTTTCCGCATCTGGCCCAGGGAGGGCCTCAGATCCCGAGTCTAGCCCAGAGAGGGCTCCTGTTTCCATGTCAAGCCCAAAGAGGCCTCCTGTCTCCACGTCCAGTTCCACCATTGCCCCCTGAACTGCCTGCTCCGCCATGGCCCCCTTAACTGCCTGTTCCACCATGGCCCCTTGAACTGGCTGCTCCGCCATGGCACCCTGAACTGCCTGTTCCGCCATGGCCCCCTGAACTGCCTGCTCCGCCATTGCTCCCTGAAATGCCTGCTTCGCCATGGCCCCCTTAACTGCCTGCTCCGCCATGGCACCTTGAACTGCCCATTTCACCATGGCCCCCTGAACAGCCTGCTCCGCCATGGGTCCCGGAACCGGTACCGCCCTGGAAGCAGCCCGTCCGGGGCAAGCCTAGACTTAGAGGCCTCCAGAGTGCCCACCCCCTCCTCCCCTCTGGAAGTGAAGTGGCACGAGGACGCGCCTTCCGGGAGGGGGAGGTAATGTCAGCCTGGTGTTCCTGTTTTGTTGTGTTTTTCTCCCCATGTGATCCCTGTGACCCAGTTTCTCCCATGTTTGATTGAGTTAATTTGGTTCAGGTGTGTCTCATCATTTTCCCTCGTTTAGTCTTGTATTTAAAGTGCTGTCCGTTCCTTTGTCTGGTGTTAATGTCAGTTCGTCTATACTTTGGTCTACGTGTGTGTTCCTTTATTATTATTATAGACTGTTGTTTGTGACTTACCCTTGTCTTCGTTCCTCGACTCGTCACCGTAGCACCGTGACAAGTGGAAGACGGCAGAGTATTTGGGAAACCTGTTTGAAAACAGTTTTTTTTTTTTTTGCATTCTAGAAATCACACTAGAAATCAGTCAAGCTAGCAATTTAAAGTTCTTTTTTTTTCAAAAAAACAAGAGGACCTCAATCAGGTAAGAGCATTATGCTACATTTGATTATAAATTTACCATTGATACAACAAATATATTTTGTAATTACAATACAACACTACAAACCAAAACTGAAGTAAAAGTAAAAACACACTAATTTCTATAAACCAAAATACAATGAACAATAATTTAACTTAATAATTTGCCACAAACAGATGATGTCACCACAAATTAAATGAATAAATCAGTGAATCTTCTGGCTAAAATTAATTTGTTCCCAATGTCACATGAGAGAGAATCTGCAAATATTTGACACACTATACTGCTACAGTAGCTTTTGTTGAAAAAGCTAAAATTTTGGGAATCTACTGTTATCTACTTTGTGACCTTTGCTGTCACACTGAAAAAATAAACTCAGCTCACCATCTACCATCACCCTCCACATACTGTTCCAAAGAGCCTGCTCCCTCCGTTCCATCCGCGCTTCCCCGAGTTCTCCTGAGTTCCGTTTCAGTTCTCAGCCCAGATACAGCGGCAGCTGTCAAGCCTGCCGGCCACTCCACGGTCAAGCCCACCGGCCGATTCACTCCCAAGCCCTATGACAACAGCTATCTCCTTCACCTCAGCCCAAAAGAGGAGAATGAGGAGGAAAAGATTGTTGGCTCTAGCCCCTGACCAGAGTCGAGAGATGGCTCTAGCCCCTGACCAGAGTCGAGAGATGACTCTAGCCCCTGACCAGAGTCGAAAGATGGCTTCTGTTCCTGAGTTCAGCCCAGAGAGGGCTTCTGTTCCCGACTTCAGCCCAGAGAGGGCTTCTGTACCCGAGTTCAGTCCAGAGAGGGCTCCTGTTGCCATGTCCAGCCCAGAGAGGGCTGCAGTTCCCGAATTCAGCCGAGAGAGGGATTCTGTTCCTGAGTCCAGCCCAGAGTGGGCTCCTGTTCCCACGTCATGCCCAGAGAGGGCTGTTATTCTCGCTGAGGCCCTCCCGAGTCAAGCCCGGGAGAGCCTCTTGTTCCCACGTCAAGCCCAGAAAGGCTGCTGTTTCCGCATCTGGCCCAGGGAGGGCCTCAGATCCCGAGTCTAGCCCAGAGAGGGCTCCTGTTGCCATGTCCAGCCCAGAGAGGGCTGCAGTTCCCGAATTCAGCCGAGAGAGGGATTCTGTTCCTGAGTCCAGCCCAGAGTGGGCTCCTGTTCCCACGTCATGCCCAGAGAGGGCTGTTATTCTCGCTGAGGCCCTCCCGAGTCAAGCCCGGGAGAGCCTCTTGTTCCCACGTCAAGCCCAGAAAGGCTGCTGTTTCCGCATCTGGCCCAGGGAGGGCCTCAGATCCCGAGTCTAGCCCAGAGAGGGCTCCTGTTTCCATGTCAAGCCCAAAGAGGCCTCCTGTCTCCACGTCCAGTTCCACCATTGCCCCCTGAACTGCCTGCTCCGCCATGGCCCCCTTAACTGCCTGTTCCACCATGGCCCCTTGAACTGGCTGCTCCGCCATGGCACCCTGAACTGCCTGTTCCGCCATGGCCCCCTGAACTGCCTGCTCCGCCATTGCTCCCTGAAATGCCTGCTTCGCCATGGCCCCCTTAACTGCCTGCTCCGCCATGGCACCTTGAACTGCCCATTTCACCATGGCCCCCTGAACAGCCTGCTCCGCCATGGGTCCCGGAACCGGTACCGCCCTGGAAGCAGCCCGTCCGGGGCAAGCCTAGACTTAGAGGCCTCCAGAGTGCCCACCCCCTCCTCCCCTCTGGAAGTGAAGTGGCACGAGGACGCGCCTTCCGGGAGGGGGAGGTAATGTCAGCCTGGTGTTCCTGTTTTGTTGTGTTTTTCTCCCCATGTGATCCCTGTGACCCAGTTTCTCCCATGTTTGATTGAGTTAATTTGGTTCAGGTGTGTCTCATCATTTTCCCTCGTTTAGTCTTGTATTTAAAGTGCTGTCCGTTCCTTTGTCTGGTGTTAATGTCAGTTCGTCTATACTTTGGTCTACGTGTGTGTTCCTTTATTATTATTATAGACTGTTGTTTGTGACTTACCCTTGTCTTCGTTCCTCGACTCGTCACCGTAGCACCGTGACAAGTGGAAGACGGCAGAGTATTTGGGAAACCTGTTTGAAAACAGTTTTTTTTGTTTTGCATTCTAGAAATCACACTAGAAATCAGTCAAGCTAGCAATTTAAAGTTCTTTTTTTTTCAAAAAAACAAGAGGACCTCAATCAGGTAAGAGCATTATGCTACATTTGATTATAAATTTACCATTGATACAACAAATATATTTTGTAATTACAATACAACACTACAAACCAAAACTGAAGTAAAAGTAAAAACACACTAATTTCTATAAACCAAAATACAATGAACAATAATTTAACTTAATAATTTGCCACAAACAGATGATGTCACCACAAATTAAATGAATAAATCAGTGAATCTTCTGGCTAAAATTAATTTGTTCCCAATGTCACATGAGAGAGAATCTGCAAATATTTGACACACTATACTGCTACAGTAGCTCTGAAGTTTACTTGTTTTTGAAGTGTATTATTTCAACTAATGGACATCAATAAGATTTACAGGCCCATTATGAAAAAGTGAGTCTGCCAAAATAAGACAATGACGACTTGATTGGAGCCACAGGCAACAACAATAGATTATTTATGCTTGAAGTGTGAAGCATATTAGCATATTAGAAGTGTTTTTAACTGTATATGACTTTGAATAAGTAAATATATTGTATTAAGAAATAATGTTCATGACAATTAAGACATATTCCACATTACTGTAAATGCAAAATATATATTTTGTTCAAATTATACAGAATAAATAAATCATGGTAGAATTTTTTGTTTAATCTAACATATGCTGATATTAAAAGAATAGTCCACCAATAAAATGTAATTTTCTCATTCTTAAAGTGATAGTTCACCCAAAAAGGAAAATTATGTCATCATTTACTCACCCTCAAAATGCTATGAAAGTCAAAGGCTACCATCAACTGCCAAGTATCACAGATTCAGACATTGTTCAGAACATTGTTTCAGAACATTGGATTAGGCATTCCAGTTTGGGAAGATCATTCCACCAGCAAGGAACAGTGAACGGAAATATTCTGGGAAGTGATTGTGTGCCTGTCTTTGATGGTACAACGAGGCGTCACTCACTTACCGACCTCAGGCTTCTGGAGGAGCTGTAGACTCGTAAGAGAGAGTGAAAGTAGGAGGTTGTGGAGCCTGTGGCTGTTCTGTATGCAAGTATGAGAACAGTAGCCAGTGGGGAGAGATAAAGAGAGGTGTGACGTGGGATCTCTTGGGCTTGATGAAGACAAGAACACTGCTGCGTTCTGAATCATTTGCAGAAGTTTGATTGCAATTGATGGAAGTCCAGCCAAAAAAGCATTGCCTAGAAATGACAAGGACCTAGACAAGAAGTTGTATGGCATGCTCTGTTAGGAAGGGCCTGATCTTCCTGATGATGTGTGGTGCAAACCTGCATGATCAAGCTATCTTTGCAATATGCTCTTTGAAGTTCAGCTGGTCATCAAAGATTAGTCCGGGTTTCTGGTTGAACCAGATAGGATAACTGTTGATGAACCTAGCTGGATGGTGAAATCGTGCTGTACAGTTGGAGTGGCAGGTTGCAAGATGAAGTTATTTTGATTAAAAATTACGAGGGCACATGAATTGAAAATAATATTAATGATGTACATAGATTTATCATTTATAATAAACACTGTAATATTCCACCAAACAATAAGAAAAGTCCATTTTGATTTCATTGTGACTTTAACATCAAGTGCGATGAATTCTGAAGCGGCAGGAGAGCAAGTTCACTTTTGCTTATAGCTTTCTATAATTAAAAGATACATTTTAATTTACTACACTATTATAAGATAAAATAAAATAAAAAAAGCATCCTGGAGGGGCCCATATGCCTGGCATATTTTGCAAAACCGAATAGACTGAGGAGGTGAGGGAAGTGTTATTGTTGATTATGAACTCATATTTGGCCAGAAGCAACGGTTTAAAGTTAATACACCTTGATGGATTAGTTTTTTTACAAACACGCAGCTTTTCACTCCACAAAATGTTAATTAATAGACTGGAGTCATGTTGTTTACTTGAGGAATATTGTGATGTTTTATCTGCTGTTCGGACTCTCATTCTGATGGCACCCATTCACTGCAGAGGATCCATTGGTGAGCCAAGTGGTGTAATGCATAATGGCTTAAGACATTCCTTTTTGTCAGCTCTATAATGTGTTTTTTAACTTTAAACTGCATAAACACATTTCATTACACCAAATAAACTAAATAATGTTCTTTTTAGCAGCATCATATGACCACTTTAAATCCTCTCCTCCTACAAATGCATATACTGTACAACAATAACTGTATCCATGCCTTTTTATTGCTAACTTTCCACTGCGTGTCTTTAGTAAGTCCTGACAGTATTTTTTTAATGCCAAAAAAAGCTTTGCACTGGTGCAGATTGTTAGTATATCTGGCGCATTGGCCCTTAGAATCCTTAGATCCTTAAATTCAGACCTGTCAGGTTTGCAATACATGATAACAATGTTTATGCAAAAAACAAAAAGAAAAGAAAAATCGGAGTATTTTGGCATTAATGAGCAACATTTGAGCTTCCCCACTCTTGACAAACACCATACGCCACTGGTGTGTGAGGTTAGTAATCGTGAACAATGATATCTCATCAGTGTTTTTCCTACGGCCCAGTGGACTCACTAACCTTGCAGTCACTGACGAACACCTTCAGTTCCTCTGCGTCCCCCTGCAGCTGTGAGAACTGGATCCACTATTTACTTGATGAAAAGACAGCGGATGACCCTGGAGAAAACTAATATGCTCATTAGCATTGCTGAGTTTGCCTGCGAGTAGTTCATGTGCATTAATGAAGTAAAGAGAGCAGCCAAACAATTGCGGCCAAGCAGGCGTTGGAATTCTAACAGAGTGCCGTAGATGACTCCCTAATGACCCACAGATCTTCAGTCCGGCCATATTCAACATCACCGCCTCAAAATGGCCCCACAGCCCTGTGCTGAACCCTTAAAAATGGTGTTTGCTTAGAAGACAAACAAATAAACTAAACTAAAACAGAAAGCAGTTGTTTAGCAGCCTAGCGCTGCAACAACAGCACTTTTTCATGCATAACATTTTTTATTTTCGTCTTCAGAAACGTCTCCCTTGGGGGTTGTCACTATTTTTTTCTGCATGAAAGGACTGAAGATTTCAGCGGTGTTTAAAATGATCCAGCGAGGCAAATTAGTTTTTATCTCTCTTCATTTTCAAGTCAAGATGGAGTCCACAGATTCTATCCATGAATATCTGAAGCCTGGGGTTTGATATGCTTGCTATTCCAACGAGTGGATTATTTTGACGTAATTGACCATTGACATTTTCCGCAGGGCTACCCGTATATTGTGCATGCCTTCCACGGGGGGCAGGCAAAGGCCAACGTTATCAAAGTCTTCCCACCATGGCGGTGGTGAAGTGGTGTCTGGCTTTTGGGTGCCAGCCACATGGTGCGATGACATTCTAGCATGGCCGACCCCTAAGATGTGAGCAAGGGTGAATGCAATCCGAGATTTTCACGCTCCATGTATGCATGCCAGGATTGGGTCATCCCATCCTGTGTGCCTCAATAGGCTCTTTTCATGTAGTATTACATAATATCACATAAATAAAGTATATTGTGTAGGGTTATTAAATCAGTTAGATACGGAAATCTGCCAAGCAAGTACTATACTAGTACATTTTTTCCAGCTCTTCCATAAATAGATCTGATTATGGATACAATTAGCACCTGCTCCATGGAAAAATGCAATCAGGCAGGAGCACAAATTATATGGAGGTGTTGCTGAGGAAATTGAACATTGTTCTTGACAACACAAAAGGGCAAATTAAGAGACAATAAAGAAACCAGCTTTCCCTCTCGGCTTGTCACATGATGAAACAATCTGCCACATCTATTATCTTTTGAATCAGCTATGCTGTCTTTACAAGCTGTTACTGGGCCATAATGTGCAGTTTCACATACAATCATTTAAAAAACATTTATGTTGTCACATTTAAAAAACATAAAAATGTATTTTTTTAAATGTGGCAAAATTTAGGCACAAGCACTACTTTCAAGGAAAACCAAAGTTAAAGTTTTAAATGGTAAAATAATCTATTGTTTCTATTCCTTTTTATGTTCTTTTTTATTAATTAATTAACTGATTCTTTTATTTTAGTTAAATTAAGGTCATATTAAAACTGTTTTAGCATGCCTTCCTTCATTTTCCTAATTTCAGATTACTTTCATGTATAAAATTGAAATGGTTTACTCTTGCCCCAGAGCTTGTGAATTATTAAGAATTATTAAAACTATCATCTATCTAAATCAGAAAGAAACAAACCATGTTAACTTTTTGGGAAAGTTGTTTTTAAAATAAAAGGAAAATAAAATAGATATATAAAACAAAATGCATACATTCATTATGACCCACAGTTGTAACGTAATTTCCACAGCACCAAATTATTTTGCCCCTACTGATGCATTTTTAAAAGGTTTACTCGTTTATCAAGAAAACAGTGTCAGTGAATAAACTTGAAATGAAATATTACACATGACATATAACTAAAAAGAAAATTCAAGGTAAATGTCACTAGTGAAAAGAATATTACAATTGGAGTTCTTTCCTATTGGAATTTTCAAATTATGCAAAAGTGTTATTTAACTGTATTTATGCTACATAAAAAGCTAGCTTTGAAATTAGCCTTAGCAAAAATAAACAAACAAACAAATAAATAATGTGCAATATGATTTGAGATGTGGTGGGGAATTGTTTTCAGAAAAAAAAAAAAAAAAGAAAGAAAGTTGGACACAAAGTTGGACATTGTTAGTGGACCAAATAAATAAATAAACAAACCAGTGGGCCCCAAAGTGCCCATAGTTGTATAAACACCCACATTTCAAAATTAACTTGACGGGAACTATTTTCATACTTTCACTAAAACCGAGCAGTTAAAATAACTTCTGAGATAAACATGTACATAGTTTGTTTGCAGACACACTAGAATGACAATTTATCTAATAAAATGAGATAGATTTTAAATGCGGTTTAGGTTTGAGGCCACTATGAACTATAACATGCAGTATACCTAGAATTTATCTTGTGAAAAGAATTGGATATTTCAGAAAGTCAAAGCGGAGGAAACACTGAATGACAAATTGAAAGACAAAGAAAAAAAAGAAAAAGCAGCAGTTCAAATTAAACATATGTTTTTTGTGTGTAAACTTACTTGATAGCTCAAGCACTTTTCTTCTTTAATACGTTTTACTTGTGCCAGTTTAATCAGCGGGTGCCTATAATGCAAATTTAAAAAAAGACTTTTGGTCTGGACAAACAGACTTAAGTGTGTACAACAAGAAACAGATGGTCCCATCTATGAACGCAAACCTTTCTGGTTATCCATAGCATATGGTTCTGAAGTAGCCAGAATCGACCGTATCTTTATGCTTGACAGCTTAGTAACTAAGAGATCTTTGGTGAAATGAATCCGTAGAGCCATGATGACCCTAAGCCAGTTGCTCATCAATGCAGACCCATTTATCAAAGCTAGAGACACTGAGAGCCAGAGATAGAAGGGGAAAAAAAGATTGCTGTCTCTAAAACCAGGTGCAGCCTACACTCTGGTCACATGACACAGTGGGTCACGCTAGTGAGGTCGTCACAGGATGAAAGCGGAGAGCAATCCACTAAAGATGTTGGTTATTTAATACAAGAACCCAGCTAACAAAAATATGTTCTAAAAACATTATGCTAACATTCCCATTAAATTCATAATATAATATAATATAATATAATATAATAAAAATAATATATTCAGAATGTCAGTTTTTTAAACAGAATTTAAATAATACTAATAATATTCTTATCATTTTATCATGTTCTCTTAATGTTCTGAAACATTTAGTTATTTTGCAGACACTATGGAAACGTTAATAAGTAGTTACACACACACACACACACACACACATATGGAAACATTGCTTCTGAATGTTATCTGAATGTTCCTAACATTTAAATAACGTTGTATAAATGTTAAACTGAAACGTTTTTAAAATATATAAATGTTGTGCATTTTTGTTCTCAAAGTGTTAGCACAATTTTTTTCAATGTTATTTTTAAAAACATTAATAAAGACCAGATCACTTTTAAACAAATGTTCTATTAACGTTACTGAAAGAATGTTTGTTCTTAACTTTGAGAACGTTCCCTATTAACTGTGAATAGCCAGATTTAAATAAGTATGGCTGTACAGTAAGTGAGATATTTACATGTTAAGTTTGACCCACAGGCTGAGATGTTGATGAGTACTGCCATAGATCATTTATTTATTTTACATTTACTTAGTCTCAAAATGATTCTACCAAAAACGAAACAGATTTGGATCAGGTAGGTAAATAAACAAATAAATGTATAGCTCTGCTGTTGAGTAATCTGATTGTAGCTTGCAATTTTCAAAGGCACTTTCTAGTCTTGTGTGCAATATGCAGCAGGTGGTCAGTTCTCCATGGGCAGACTATATTTGGAGTTAAAGCTAATCAGGGCCGACATCATGGATCAGCTGGTTGATTGAATGTGCTCTAGCAGAGATCTCTGTAAATATTTATACCACCTACGCTAGCTCATGTAGAGAGCACAGGCCAGCACGCTAACCATAAAGCAGGGCTTTACACTGATCACTGGACGTTAGAATCAGCTTGAAACACAGCCAGTGAACCATAGGCAAAGCATCAGTCTTGCATAAACACAGCGGTTATGTTACGGCTGAGATAATGCATGGGTTGCATTAAAATAGCAACACTTCAGCAGATCTGCCAACACTGTCAAGATTGATTTGATTTTAAATTCACTGAGCAAATGTTACGGTAGTCATCTAAATAAAAGAGCTTAAGCATTGAAAAATGAACTACAATACGGCGAAATTATGGAGTATAAAATTGTCATTGATATGCCGGTGATGGACGTGGGTTGCATTAGGATTAATACATTAAAGATCATAACCATAAAACAACTTTTTATGATTCGAACATATGGTCAATTGTAAATCAATGAAATGACATGCTTTAATTATTTAAATGATTATTATGTCATAAATTACAATAACTGTGGGGTCCAAAAGCATCTAAAACCACATTAAACATTCAGGATTTTTTAATCCATTTTATACATTGAAAGAAAAAACGAAGTTTTAGACTTTTCAAAATGTCAAACAAATTGATGGCATGCACCATTTCTAAATGTGTGTTCATTTTTTAGCTGAACTTTGACTTAAATAGTTCTGCTGAATAGAATTTGTACAGGACAATATTGTATTAAATTAGAAAAATGCAAAAGCAGTTTTTCTAGTTGTCTGAGTCTCAGACATCAACTGTGTATAATATAATGTTTTTTATTTTATTTTTGGTATTAAATATATATATATATTTACTTTTTTAAAAGAAATGTTTAATTCCCTAGTTACAAAAATATATATTTTAAATAAATTTATTTTGTGCTAAGTACAAATACATTTACATATGTATGTGCTTAATAAACACTCTAATTTTGGTATACTAAACTGGTATAAGTATAAAGTGTGCTAAATTGGAACAACTAATTTTTGAATTCTTGAATACATGTGAATGTATACATCTTAACATATACATCTTAAAAAGGCTAATGGTCTTTTCATAAATATTTATATTTATATATAGGGGGTCGCATCACAACCTGAACTAACCTTCTTATAAAAAGGTAAAATGTCAGATATTTTATGCATGTTGGTTTGACCATATTACATTTTTTAAAATAAAAATAATATTTTTTTAATAAATAGATCAAAAATGCAAATTAAGTATTTGACCCAGTAGTCTTAAGCACACATACCCCATTTTATGTCATAAAATGTTGGAAACAAACTATCTTTTGCGGTCTGTATGGAACAGTTGAGCTGAATCCCAGCATATCTCTGCTTTTACGTCTCCTTTTGAAACTTCAGAGGAATTCTGAGCGTTCTTGCTGCATGAATTCATTAACATCAAAGCCTGCAGTAACGACTGACAGTAATTAGCCACCATTCAGTAGCCGACAAAAGGGGAGGGGATCTTAAAGTAATGATGGGCTCCTTCAGTGCAATTAACATGAAATTAGGAAATTAGTGACAGGAATGAGAATTAGTAGTGACCCTCGTAACTCTTCCTTTTCGCTCAAACACACTCAGGCACAAACACACCGGCAGGAAGCAGCAGACGAGAGGCCTTCTCCATCTCAAACACCGCAATCGCTTTCGCAGCATAGTCAATGTCGTTTCACTGAGGTGTTCGCTAATATGACACATTTCACAATGCTATTCGACGCCGGTGACATTTCAGCGGTATCTGCGGCTTTTCCCCGTACCTTGAAAAGTAGATAGTCTCTCTGGAGAGCGGTTGAGAGCCACTCATTGATGCAGATTCAAACTGAGTTCTAATGGTTCTCAGCTGAGCCCCGTCAAACATGCTCAATTGATTTAGAAGGTAGTAGAGAGCCTGTATCAAGAGCGATAGTCACACTAACTTAGCCGTTTGGTCAGCGTGACGCTTCTCATTGAAGGTCGTACGCATTTTGATCTGTATCTCAGGTGCCGAGTAGGTGTTTTGATGTATCTGGCAACGCCACAGGTGTGTGGAGAGGCATTACTCGGTGCTACTGTATGATGTTAGTTCTGATATGGCCTAAAAGTGCAAGCTCATACAATTCGCAGCATATATGTGACCAAGTGTTGTTTCTGGGAAATCAAATTGGTTACAAATTGGTTATTGATGCTTGAAATGGGTGTGACACTAAGGAAGTCATGACAAGGCAAATGTTTATCTCATGAATATTAATTATGTCATGCTGGGTAACCTCCTGGGATGCCCAGTTATGTAAAGTAATTAATATTCAACAGTCTAGCCTTCATGATATTACTATGCAGATACGCTTGAGCTGTATGCTTTGGCAAAATCAAACAAGCTTTAAGAAATATTTTAAAACATGATAAATTAAACCAGAGATTTGGTCTGTGTAACAGAATATTGCACTTTTCTTTGACGTGAAAGCTGCAATGTCAAGAATTTAACATCAATTTATGATTAGAAATCATTGGAATGGTTTTGTCCATGTCAATAAAGAAAGTAAACACAACGTCAACTGATATTTATATGCGAATGCTTAAAACCCCGCCTTCAATGTAGTAAAGGACAAAATTCCAATAGTTTTTGTAATAAAGCCTCTATAATAACAAAGGTCACATATATAATAAATCTGGTTTATTACAAACACCTTTTCCTTTTAGCTTCTATTATATATTAAGTGTTTCATACGGAGCCCGGGAAGTCACCTGTAGGAGAAAAAAAAAACAATCCATGGCGACGGTTTTGCAATCCGTCCCCTCAGTTTATAAACCGTACTCGCGAGTTCTTAAACTGTTCCCTCGGTTTAACAAATCGTGCCCACGGTTTAATAAACCGTACTCACGAATTTCCAATCTGTGTGCTCAGATTTTGTAAACAATGCCTTCGGTTTATGAATCCATACCCACAAAATCATAATCTGTGCCCATGCTTTCGCAATCCGTTCCCTCGGGTTTGTAAACTGTACTCACGGATTCATACAGCAAGCTTCTAGGTAGCCTACGTGTTAACGTAGTAATAATAATAGCTATTCTTATTATTATTTTAATTTATAGGATAAATAAATGAGTGCACTTAAGACAGTAAAATGTTTGTCATAAAATAATTAATGAATGCTTTATTTTTAAATAACCTTTTACAGTTTTGGAGCTGTGTTTGTGTACTATTCATTCTTAACATATTTCATTCATTCATTCACAGACTTATTTAGGTGATTTTATTATACTAAGCTTTTTCCCCCAGAGTTAGATGCATGCTTCACTGTTAAAGTTATTATTAAATCACTAGGCCTATTATAACATTGCATTCAGTTAGAGAGCAAAGGAATGACAACATAACCGGTACATTATTGGTTTTGTATTGCTTTTGACCTTCTTCTCTCGAAACTCTATCGTTTTATTTTAATTTTTTTAGAAAATTCAGGAAATTTTCTATTCTTCTTTTTAGAGTTTATTTTAGGCTATAAAACACAGGCGGAGGTGTTTTATCCTATTGGTGATTAATATAAAATAAACGCTAAAAAGAAGACTATTTTGTGAGTGCGGGTCAAATGGTCTCATAGGCTACTATGAAAAATAATGTTTAATAAACACAATACTATGCATCCCGCACTGTGGTTGAATCTGCCGGTGGGGGCAGGGCCACAAATCCATGAGTTTACAAACCTGAGGGAACGGATTGTGAAAGCGTGGGCACGGATTATGAATTTGTGGGTACGGATTCAAAAACCGAATGTACGGTTTACAAAATCTGAGCACACGGATTGGAAATTCGTGGGTACGGTTTATTAATCCGTGGGCATGATTTGTTAAACCGAGGGAACAGTTTAAGAATTTGTGAGTATGGTTAATAAACTGAGGGGACGGATTGCAAAACCGTCGCCACGGATTGTTTTTTTTTCTCCTACAGGTGACTTCCCGGTCCTGTACGTTTGAACTACACTCTTAAAAATAAAGGTGCTTCACAATGCCATAGAAGAATCTTTTTGTCTAAATGGTTCCATAAAGAACCTTTAACATCTGAAGAACCTTTCTGTTTCACAAAAGGTTCTTTGTGGCGAAAGAAGGTTCTTCAGATTATAAAAAGGTAAGAAAGAGATGGTTCTTTAAAGATCCTTTGACTGAATGGTTCTTTGTGGAACCAAAAATGGTTCTTCTATGGCATCCCTTGAAGAACCTTTTGAAGCACCTTTATTTCTAAGAGTGTACTTGCAAATAATATTTGGTAACACTTTAGTATAGCGACCAATTCTCACTATTAACATGCTTATTAGCGTGCCTATTATTAACATATTGGCTGTTTATCATAACCACTTGATGTTTTCCCCTCAAATACAGAAATAAATGTTTATTTAACAGTTTCTGTGTTTCTGTTACTATCCAAAGTGCATGAATATGCGGCGGCACACTATGGTTGTCTACCCACATAGCAATTTTTCTGTGGCCCAGCTCCGGCCAACACAACCAGCTTTTGCTTGGCCCACATACCGCAATGTATTACGGTACTAGTGTGGACCAGTTCTGGATTCCAGACAAGGGCCACACATGGGCCATTACTGGCCCAAGTCTCAGCCAAGTTAATTACCCATAACTGGCCCTGAATTGGGCCAGATCAAAATGTAACAATGGAACCAAAACACAACCTTAAGTAAACCATATCAACACCAATCTTTAACCAGAAAGCCAAAAACTGAGCCACACCTGAGCCTGATCCAGGTGAACTAAACCTGGCAGCCAAAATATGGGCCATAAATGGGCCATGGCAGATCCATATCTCAGCCACCTGTATGACCATAGCTGGCCCTATACGCTGGACCAGATGGGTTCCACATGTCAGCCTCAACAAAACCATAACCAAGCCACTTGATACACACCCCTCCCAGATGAATAGTCACAACAACGACAGTATTCTGAACAAATATTTAATCATGTTTAATCAGCAAACCAAGTTGAATGAATCTCACACCTAACATGCTTATTTGTTTTGCTTGGGCAGTGTGTTCACCCTGTTGGAGTATGGCAGTGTGAATTGGCTTTTAGGTGCTTTTGAAAACAAAACAAAAAGCAGTAAATATATATATAAATATTTTTATATTTACACAATTAACACAAAATTCTTAAATAAGGTACTTTCTCTATTTTTGCAATATTCGAATGTTCATGTCCCTGAATAATATCTGCATGCACCCAAGTCTGAAGAGTACACATAATATCTAGTAGACAGCAATCCTTGTGAGTGAGAAGTCTGGTGTGGAGGCTGGATCTGGAATCATCTGGATCTGTCCAGGTTATCTGTCTTCACGGACTGCCCTGAAATTCAATTCAAACAAACAACGTAGTGTGAGCCTTTTACATTCACAATGCTCATTTTGGCCTCAGTGGTGAAGTGTGCAGAAAATTCTGCCGGACTGAAATTTAGTCTTTGGTGAACAGTCTTCAAGAGTGCAAATACGATTTTAAGTTTTAAGCACCTTTCAGGCTCGCATGAGGTTTCCACAAGCAACAAAGTCTACTTAAACAAACACTTCACTAAAGTTTAGAAAATAATATACATACAGACCGTTACAGTTTGAAGTCAGGTATGCTCACAGGACTCTGGATCTGTCTTAACGTTATTAATTTTAATTTCAAAGATCTTTTTTCTATTATCATCTGTGTGTTTTTTCGAATTATGATGGACCCTTCTGTAGGTTGTTGTGTATGAAGTGCCCTCAGTGCAGAGTTAAACAAGATGACCTTGTAGGACATACAGGAAATATTTGATATTTATTTGATATATTTTTTTGAATATTTGATAAACTTTTGAATGTTTGAGGTTTTACTTACTAGTCAGATGGTTCATAGTGCTTTGGAGATGTTCTTCGACAGGAGATCCGCTCCAGCTCTGCAGCACGGCCATCAGCATGGAAGAATATAGGAACAATTTGTTCCCACATATCTATATTTGACATCTGGGCCAAATACTACATTTGACATCTGGCCCATGTCTTGTGTGCCGTCTTGAACCCGGTACCATCTCTGCCAAACCCGGGCCATGTTTGGCCCACATGCTGTATGCCAGTGCCAGATGAATGCCAGCTGTGCCAGATGCATACCAAATCTGGGCCAAATTTGTTTGCTGACTGGGTAGCTGTAACATTCTAACATTTGACAATTTTGGCACCACATGCGGGGATAACACTGCAGAAGTGATGCTAACCTGCTCCAGAGCAGGGTTTCATAACTCCAGGTAAAACAAGGTGCTAACCCAGCTTCTAAATCACAAGTGTGAACCTTTCATCTACCCAGGGTTAAAAGCAGTGTTTAGAACAAGGACAACCCAGGGTTAAGTACGGTGTGAAAAGATGTCTATTTTAAAATAATTTTAAATTGGTAAAATTTCAAAACAAACAAAAAGTAGTGTCTTTTTCATGCCTGTATGTTATTGTTGGTTTGAAATTTCTATTGTTAAACAGATGTCAAATATTATGTTTTATTTTCTTTCTTACAGATCTTTCTTACGGATCTTTAAAACTTAATAGATTCACTGGAATTTGACATTTGACTCTGACATTGGTGAGTTAGACCGTTGAGAAAGCTCAGATGAAAAGGTCAAGGTCTAGACCGTGGTGATGTGGTAAATTGTGAGTATGGCCAAGTCTAAGGAATATTTATAGTATTAAAAATAATACTCAAAAATGTGTATCCAGATTGGGCTATTCAGCAGTAGGGGTGTAACTATGCACCCTGAGCCAGTTGAAAATCAATGAAAATATGTGACGATTCAAGTCGGATGAGATGATACAGTAAATGAATCGCGATACTACTGGGGGAGGGGGTTTATATGAATGTTCTGAGGGGAACTGCCACCTGCTGTCAGAAACTGAGTTTGCATTCTCACTCAGCCCTTCTGCTGTTTTTGTTTTTAGTGCAGATTTTTAATGTAGCATAGTTTTACAATGCTAAAGTCAGACCATTCTGTTTTTGCATCAAATGTCTAATTTAAATAAAAACTGGCTCATGTTGCATGTACTAAATGCAGCATCTTTGTTTGGAATGTGATTAAAATGCAGTAGTTTCCTCTCATTTTAAATGGAAAGAGCACTGGCAAAACTTTAGTTTGTGTAACGAATCAGCTCATGACAGGAAATATGAATAATTAACCATAACTAGTTATAATTAACTATTCATATTTTAGATCCGCTGTAGATATTTAGCTGACCTCTCAGGGTCAACTGTCTTGTCAATTCTAAGAACGTTAATTTCCTGGTTAAGGGAAATAACTTTCTTACTGTACAATTCTACAAAGCTTGTAGCGTAAATCTGCATGATTAGTGACTCCGGTTATGAGCAAACAATGAACACGTCAAGTGTGATACAAGTAAGGTTTTATTAACTACATAAACACTTAAACTAGTCTAACATACTACATAAACACATAAACTGGTCTAACATCCTACATACACACATAAACTGGTCTAACATACACATACACACACACACACACACATACAGTTGGTATAGGAAAGGGTTAAAGTTTAACTCAGTACAGAAAGAGGCATAAAGAATGAATTTTATGGAACACTTTGCATATTCAGCAGATCTAAACCTGAGGGATACGTCAGATTCTTAGTTCAAACACACCTTTGTAAAAAAAGTGTAACTGATACTTAATGCATCAATTAATAAGACTAAGTTTGATACTTGCGAGTCTCGTATGTCTGAAAGAGATTCCTGATGCAATCTTAAGGTTTCCAGTTGATCTTTGCTGAAGTTATTGAGGAGAAAGAACCAGTTTGATTGTTACGCATTCCAGGGGGAAGGGTTCATGGGTCCTCGTATGGCTTGTTAACTGAGGGGGGTTACAGAGTATTTGTTAAATATAAAAACAAAATATATATTGTGTGTTTGATTGGTCCAGACGCTACATTTGTTTATATGAAGAGATTTATTTGTTGTATTATTTATTTATTAACTTTTTTAATTTGAGATTTGTTTTAAATTTCAATTTTGTTTTGTTATTTGACATATTTCAATTTCACATAGAAATGTGCAGCATTTTGTCTGATAAATAATAAAAGGACACCTTTTAATTTATAATTTGTCTTAAATCTAATTTTGTTAAAACAATCATGAGGAAATCATATATTGAAGTCCGTATCGTGACTTGTATTGCATCGTAAGTTGAGTGAATCATTACATCACTATTGAGCAGAATGCTTACAGTAAAAAAAAACACCTTTACTTGTTTGCGATGTCAAATTAACCAATAGTACAGCTACTGAAAGACCAGCTTGAATACCAAGTTAGCTGATGGATTAACATAACCAAGTTGTCAACCTACATGATGGTTGACCTACATGATCTGTCTGATGAAGATTGTTGACAAAGAGGGCTTCTGGTTAGGCTAGTTAAGAAGGCATGGTAGAAAAATCAACACACTAGAACCAACATTGAAAACACAAATATACAGCTGACCATCAGTGTTGGGGTACAAGTTCCCCTTCAGGAACTCAAGCTACGTCAAGATTCGCTTTGGGAACTCCCCTGCGTGACCGCGTTCTGAAGCACATGTAAAATCAGTCCAATGGAGCAGCGAGACATCACGAGCGGGGTGACGTGAGCGCCAGGAAGTATAAAAGCGCATCCGGCAGAGCACAAGTTAGCTTCTGCTCTTCAGTAGCACTCTGTGTATGTGTCAGTCTATTTACTGTTGTCTGTCAGTCCACAAGCATTGAAAAGAATATGTCAAAGTCTAAACTAATATGTATGGCGAGCAAACGGTATTACAGACGTTGTGTGCCTCCCTGCCCACACTATCTGGCAGCGGGGGATACACACGATCTGTGTGTTGTTTGTTTAGGAGCGGAGCATGCACTACGGCATAGACTGTTGTCGTGGGGATCGGAGGTGGATTTAGCGGAGGGATCCGAGACAGGCTCGTCCTTTTCTTGGTCCTCACCTGCTAGATCCGTGGCTCTCTCTCAATGTTCGGAAGCCCGCGCTGCAGTTTCTTCATACGCTTCATCTATCTTCCTCCGAGGAGGTGGATGTGATGAGTGTCGAGACAGAGGAGACTGTGGACTCGCCACCTCAGTCCCTCGCGTATGAGGTGTGATTTGGGCAGTAGCCAAAATAAAACATCGTTTGGCCAGCGGAGAAACAGGACGCTCGTCCTAAAAGTAATTATGGGGTGTGATTTGTGCAGTCGCCAAAATAAAATATCGTTTGGCCAGCCGAGAAACAGGACGCTCGTCCTAAAAGTAATTAGACGAGCGTTTTCTGAAATCCAAATCACAGC
>NW_015505350.1:1579680-1612054 GCF_001515645.1 Sinocyclocheilus grahami
TCCCTAAGGGCAGCCCCACCTGGGGAGGAAAGGATAACACCTCAGTATACGGTGCCCAATCCTCCTCAATGCCCTCAAGGAGGTTTATTAATACCCCTGCCACCCTCTGTGCATCAGGGCTCAGTGAGCTCCGATGAGCGAAAATCCCAGCTGCCGCCCGGCAATGGTACGGCACGGGAGAGCTCGCCCCCCTCAATTGAAGAGGCTACAGCAGTCAGGTCGGTTGTTCCCTCAGTACCCTCACAGCGGTTTATTGATACCCCTGCCCCCTTGGTGCTTTAGGGCTCAGTGAGCTCCGACGAGCGAAGATCCCAGCTGCCGCCCGGCAACGGTGCGGCACGGGAGAGCTCGCCCCCTCAAGAGAGGGTGCTACAGCAGTCAGGTCGGTTGTTCCTTCAGTGCCCTCACGGAGCTTCATTGATACCCCTGCCACCTCGTTGCTTCAGGGCTCAGTGAGCTCCGACGAGTGAAATTCCCAGCTGCCGCCCGGCAACGGTACGGCACGGGAGAGCTTGCCCCTTCAAGTGAGGGTGCTACAGCAGTCAGGTCGGTCGTTCCCTGCCGGTCATCCGCTTCAGGGCACCGAACTGGCTCCTCTAATAATGCCAGACGCCAGCCTCGAGAGGCTGGTTCCCTTAGTAGATTTTCTGGTAGCGTGGAAACTTCTACCAAATATCTCAAAATGGCTCCTGCAGATTGTAGAGAAAGGTGACAGAATCCAGTTCTGTTCTCGTCCGCCTCGTTTCAACGGGGTCATCCCCACACTAGTGGGCCCCGAGCAGGCTCTGGTAATGGAACAAGAAGTAGATACTCTCTTGAGGAAGGGGGCCATAGAACGTGTTCCTCCTCTCGAGAGATCACCCGGGTTTTACAGTCGTTACTTCATCGTACCGAAGAAGGATGTGAGGTTGCGTCCGATTTTAGATCTCCGTCTTCTGAACCGCGCTATCAAACGGCTTTGGTTCAAGATACTCACTATCAAGCAGATAATATCTCAAATCCAGTCCGAGGACGGGTTTGTTACGATAGATCTCAAAGACGCTTATTTCCATGTTTCCATCCTTCCTCAACACTGGAAGTTCCTGAGGTTTGCTTTCGGGGGCGAAGCATACCAAAATCGAGTTCTTCCCTTTGGCCTGTCAGAGGCTGTTGGGTTTGATGGCAGCGGCATCCAACGGTATACCTTTTGGCCTGCTGTACATGAGACCCTTGCAGTGGTGGCTCATGACCAATGGATTTTCCCCAAGGGGGAATCTGCTTCGCATGATCAAGGTCACGAGGCGATGCTTACGTGCCTTGGACATGTGGAAGAAACATTGGTTCCTAGTTCAAGGCCCAATGTTAGGGGCTCCTTGTCGTCGTGTAACGCTAACGACAGATGCCTCTCTCACGGGCTGGGGGGCGGTCATGAGTGGCCGCTCTGCCCAGGGTCTGTGGGAAGACCATCATCTCACTTGGCACATCAACTGCCTGTAGATGCTGGCCGTGTTTCAAGCTCTGACACCCTTCCTTCCAGACCTAAGGGGAAATCATGTGCTTGTTCGCACAGACAACACATCGGTGGTCTCCGACATCAATCGGCAGGGGGGGTCTGCGTTCGTGCCCCTTGTACAAGCTGGCACGCCAGATCCTTCTGTGGGCTCAGGGGAAGCTCCTCTCGCTAAGAGCAGTTTACATTCCTGGGTATCTCAATCAGGGGGGAGGGAATTTGGCCAGGCGGAAGTGGATCTATTTGCGTTGCAGGAAACGACACACTGCCCGCTCTGGTTCTCCCTCACGAAACCAGCTCCACTGGGGCTGGATGCCATGGTACAGACGTGGTACACTTTTATACTTCCTGGCACTCACGTCACCCCGCTCATGACGTCTCGCTGCTCCATTGGACTGATTTTACACGTGCTTCAGAACGCGGTCACGCAGGGGCATTCCCAAAGCGAATCTTGACGTAGGGTCTCGTTCCCTCGGGGAACCATGGTTACATACGTAACCTAGAGAAGTTTTCCTCTATACTCTATTTGACCCAGCAGCATTCCAAGAGTACTTATATTTAGTCCAGCACTGGAAAGTTTCACTCTACTCATCAATGCTTAAGCCTTTTCAGATCAGAGTATGTGAGCGGTGCGAGGTAAAAAAAAAAACCTGCAGCCTCTATCAGCTTCCTCATTTATTGTACGGCAACACAACATCAGTAATAAGAAGCTCATCTCATGCCTGAAGACTCCATGAGACTTTACACTGATCTACCGTCTATCCCGCCCTATCGCCAGTAATGATTCTGCCTGCTAATGGTGCGCATTAGTGTTAAAGTTGCAGCAGACCAGCACACGTTGCTGTCTGTGAAAGCAGATCAGTTTTATAGCTTTTCGTAAATTGGTTTGGCATAGCAAAACTGCAAGAAGGGCACAACACTACTCAGAAACAGTTCTTGCCAAGTACACCAACATATGCAGACTGCACTCAGCCGCTTCCGATTTTAGTGAACAGGCTCTTGATTAAAGATTAATTTGGGGGCTTGTCAGCCCCTGAGCTGATCAAGTCTTCAATGGCGCAGTGAAGTGAGCACCTCTTCATTTTACCACAGCTGTGGAAGTCTTAATCACTGAGAAGAGTCTGATTGTCTGTGTACATATCAATGTATGGATTCGTTCACAAGTGAGAGACATTTATTAAACAATGCTGCCTTTGAGAGGATATGACTGCGATGTCATGCATGATCAGAGTTGAACATTTGACTATATTCGCATCATTTTAGTATTTTAGTATCGTTGAGATACTATAGTTTTTTTGGTTATACTTTAGTATAGGGACCAGTTCTCACTATTAACTAGTTGCTGATTAGCATGCCTATTATTAACATATTGGCTGTTTATTAGTATGTATGAAGCACATTCTGCATCATCATATTCTACATCCCTAATCCTACCCAATACCTAAATTTAGCAACTACCTTACTAACTATTAATAAGCAGCAAATTAGGAGTTTATTGAGGCAAAAGTCATAGTTAATGGTTTGTTAATAGCTAGAATTGGACCTTAAAATAAAGTTTGACTGTTTTTTACTAATATTTAGAATTAGTGTTTTATATTATGATTTCAGTTTAATTTATTTTAATTTAGCTTAATTTTAGTTAAGTTTAATTTAGTAATTTAGTTGTTGGTCACCAGCATATATGGGATATATGGGAACATGGGATGCTGAGAATCTGGGATCCTTAGAAGCCCATTGCTCAATATGACCAAAAATCACCAAAATAATTTGAAACATACCAAATATATTAACTTGCAAAACTTGCAACATCCTTATCACATATATGGAAGTGACATACCTTTTCTCAACTCAATAAATCCTCTTAAATTTGCCATTAACTCAACATAATTAATTCAGAAGCCTAACAAATATAATGTTTCCTTAGATTTGTTTGCTTCAAAGCAATAGTCAAAAACGTTATACAGTGAGTACCAAACATCCAAAAAAGAACACCATTATCATATAATGTGTGATTAATGTTCAGTCTGTTATCAAAACAGCAATCAACTCACCAATTAAAGTGATGACAACATTAAGTGTCTACAACGACCCAAAACAATGCTATAGTGGAACAATCTTTTAAAACTGTGTTAACAAAATTAGAGCTGTCTGTATCTCAAAAGTTTCAACTCTCTGTCTCTCTCTCTCTCTCTCTCTCTATGATTCACTGGCAGACCAGCAATCAATGCTGACTTGCTCAAAATGTGCCTGTCCTTAAAGGAGTGGCATATTAATGTTTTAAAAAGCATTTAATAAAACTGTGCAGATGAATGCAAACACACACACACACACACACACACACACAGAGAGAGACATCTGGGTTACAAAAGCTGAGACTAAGATGTACAGTATATCGTACAGTCTGACATAAATGGCAGTTGATGTTGCACGGCCTGACTTGGGCATGGCTTTTTTATGGAAAATCTCACCAGGCTTGATATTTTACAGTGTGACAGGAAACACAAAGTATAGAAAAAAGTTCTAGCTTCTCAAAATAACCCTTTTAAACACAAATTTCTCCAAGTTTGTTCACCAAAAGTGAGAATTGTGTCATGAAGTGATTCTGATGTTTTTGTCCAGACCTATTAAATTATTAAAAAATATTACAAATACAACTCACATATAAATTTTATCAAATGGAAATTTCTGAATTAAAAATTAATTTCAATTAAACAATAATAGTACTTAATTTGGGTGGGTATAATCTTGACATATTTCATATGGTATGAGCTGTCCTAATATTTGTTTTTTTAAAAGCCTAATTTAATGGAAGAAATTATTTAAAAAAATGAAATCTTAAGCAGATTGGCAGTGATTATTTCTTAAAAAACAAAACTGTTTCCATATATATATATATATATATGAAGAGTTTTTGAGCTGTTTTTGAACAGAAGCCGATACCGATAATTCCATTTTAGTGAATCAGAGATAGATAGATAGATAGATAGATAGATAGATAGATAGATAGATAGATAGATAGATAGATAGATAGATAGATAGATAGATAGATAGATAGATAGATAGATATAACATTGTTTCTTGTTATTGTTACCAAAAGGAACTTCAAACTGAAATGAAATAGTTTTTCTATTTTTTCTAGTTGTGCCCAATAAAGGGTTAACCTGACTAGTTTAACAATTCTGTTTTCCTTTGATTTGATTTTGACTTTTAGATGATTGCCTTCTCACTTTCACTGCAAATCCACCTGCTGCTCACATCAAAAACGTTAGTTTTACAATCTCCTTGTGTTCCACCGAGACCCCCATCTGCATGGTGGCACCTCAATGCTGTAAATTGGAGCCCGGTAGGGTGCTAAAAGTGCCTTCAACCTCAATAATCCTTTTAATCTCTCATCAATCATGTGGAAGTGGCATTGAGGCCCTGATCCTATTACCGTTCGGAAGAAAATTGCTATCCCTGAGAGTAGACATGTTACAATTGGCTGTGAAAGTTGGCAACAGTGCAATGGTGGTAATGACAAGTTGGATCAAGTAATCGAAGGAACAAATCACCCAGTGTCTCATTCACAAGCTCTTTAAATAAACAACCTAGAAAATGATGCAGTCTGACTGAGAAGCACTTGTGGTTGGGCACTTGTGTGTTTTTTACATCATGTCTCTGTTCAGCCTTTTTTAAATGTGCAATTTGCCATTTCTGCATCTAGTTAGCAATTCGACCTCCAGTGACAAGAGGCAAATCACAATATGTATTTCTGCTATTTGAATTCAATATGAATTTTCGCTATCAGTACATTTATTTCCAATACACTAATACTGTATGCAATAGGAATGCACCAGAAGATGAATACCTTATTAGTTACATAATCAGATTACTTTTTCAAGTAACTAGTAAAGTAACGCATTATAGGTGCAGAGGCACTTCCTTCAGACTGAGGCTTATTAATTTCCTTGTTGGTGTGAAAAGTTCTTAACAGTTGCCAAAAATATGCATTTTGGGTTTCTTGTTTGTAAAAATAAATAAGCAAGCCCAGCTCAGGTGGCAAAAAGTAACACAAAAGTAATGTAATGCATTACTTTCCATAAAAAGTAACTACGCAATGCAATTGGTTACTTTTTTTATGGAGTTCTGTCATGTCAACTTTTTGAGAGTTTAGCATGGTAAAATACATGGCAATGTTAATGTGTTTGGTCTTGGCGGAATGCATCTACACTGCTGCTTTGACAGAGCTTTCTTGGTACTTGAGACTTGCTACTTCCAATACATCCACAGACATGCTGCTGTGAGCATGTAAGAAATACTGCTGCTATTTAAATTACATATATAAAATAACCTCCATATATAATATACATGAAATCACCCAGTAGCAGATCTATACAGGTGGAGTTGGGGATGGTGGAGGGTTTCTAAAGCTCACTGCAACTGCTACAGCAACCACTAGCCAAGATTTAAATGTTGAACAGCAAGCTCATTGGCTGCTGATGTGAAAAGAAATTGAAACTAATAATGTGAATAAGGATGTGATTATGTCAGATTGAATTAGAACCTATCGGACTGCACCATCTAGAGTTTCACGACAGAACTTAAGTATCAAAGCAATATTGTAATTCATTGCTTTTAAAAGTAACTTTCCCCAACACTGCAACTTAATGGTGAGTCATCAAAGTTAGTTTGTCTCATCATACTTCCTTAAACAGTTTAAACATAAACTGTCTTACCCATACTGATTTTAACCAAATACAGATACAAAAACAGATATCTTTGCTACATATAAATTTAGTAAACAGATAAATTTGGTGACTCCTTCTGCAAGCTGTATTGTTGCATCAGTAGGTGGCGTCAGGGAAGTAACATACTGCTCTTACTATTTTAGTCATATGTTCAGAAACAGTAAATCTGTATCAGAATATGCATACTTCCTTACTAAAAAAAGCAGATGAAAAATAGTATGTCCGAATTCACAGTATTCATAAAACAGAAGTCAAAAAGTACACAGATGACCTACTACTGGTGAGATTCTGAAGTTCACATCTGATGGACACTTTACTATCCCATGATGCCACAAGATATATGTTGTGAATGTTGGTAGGTCACATGACAATGACAACATGCATGTAATCAAGATGTAACACGTCATACTACACATTCATAGTAGTCTCAAAGCAATTCCTTATTTGCAATAGGTACCTTTATAGAAAGTAATTTCAGATGGAGTCCAAGAGCAGTATGCTAGTATGCTATTCTGAATTCAGCTGCTGTCTGAGTGAGTGAGTGAGTCATTGAATCATTAATTCAACCAATTCATTCAAATACAATGATTCATTCACAATCTAAACAACACTACTGTTTGTAGCTTGGAAATAGTTTGTTTCATTTTGTCTTCATTTAGAACTACTTTCAATGACGGTACAAAAAAAGACAAAGTAACTGTTGATATTGTGTCTAAAATGTAAGGTCACACAATATTAAATTCTTGTATATTGTTTTTTATACTTAAATATCACACTGGCAATCGTGCGGTTGGTCTAAATATCAGCACAGATGTGATTACCTGCAGCATTCTGCCTATGGCTGAATCACTGTTTTCAAGTGCTTTGAAGCTCTCAGCTCCCTCCAGCAATATTCACTCTCATCTTGCTTCTTTTTTGGTCCCGTTTTAGTCTTTTGTTCTCATTTGTCTTGCTATTCCTTTTAGGACTTTGGCTGTGTATGCCGTTGCTGACAGATGAGAACATTTTGCACTCCCCAAATGCATGATAACTGCTTTAGGTTTCTGAATCTCATTCTCAGCTTCAGCTTGCCATATATGGACTGTCCGCGCTGAACAGCAAAATGACTGAAAACTGTTATTTTAACTATAATAATACTTCACAATATTACTGTTTTTACTGTACGGCATAAAAGGCTACTTTCAAAAACATACAAATTTCATTATTCCAAACTTACGATCATCGGTTGAGTTTTGACAGTTATATATGTATATATTTGTATAACCTTTAAACAATTAAAGTGCCCCTATTATGGGTTATGAAAGGTTCATATGTTGGTTTTAGGAGTCCCCAACAACAGGTTGACATGCATGCAAGGTCTTTCATTGTCTTATAATATGCATTTATTTTTTGGGTGTTTCTGCAACTACGGGCACTTTTAAGTCCCAGCAGTGAAATTTTAGATTTATGTTACAATTTGTCATATGATGCTTTATAAATATATTCACAGTGTCATTACACACCTTGACAAAAATATAATTAATTAATAATGTGATTTAATATAAAATGATGAATCATTTATAGGTCCAAACACCATTTTTGTTCATGTCCCACAACTCTGGTCACAATGTTGAGATACGTAAAATAAGCGAATTGAATACAAATGTGACATTACTTCAAATTGAATGGTTTAATATACATATTAATTTACAGCATCTTACATTTTTTAATTATTTACTGATCATTTTTATGATTTTTTTCAACTAAATGCGCCTGTCCCACAATTTTGATTCCTTACAGCAACAATGAAAAAAGACAAATAAGTCTAGTTTCTATGGAAACAGAAATTAGCACGTGAGCACATTGCTGACAGATTGGGCCACCTCACTACCACACTCACAAGATCCCCAAAATAAAATGTAAATATAATCTTTTCTGTGTCAGTATTTATTGTGTGTCCTTACCATACAGCTTAGTAATTCTGTACTTTGAACTGCATTTTAAAAAATAAAGGTATATTACTGTTTAATTCTTGTATATTAAGATGCTAAGAGTCAAAACTAATGTAGTAGACCTTGCTAGCTGCCAATTAGCTGCAATATTAGCAAAAATGTCATTTCCGCAACATGTTTTTACCGCAGCAAATTTAGGTGTTGCGGTAAAGACCTTGTGTTGTGAGACAAGTTCAATGTTTACTGTATATTAAATTACAAATATTCAGTATATTGTGAATTGTATTTAATTTTACTGTTGTTCTCTAAAGTAGCCTGTTTTTGATTTCATGGCACTTTAACATTGTGTCCTTACCGACACAAGATGTCATTACCGCAGCTCTGCTTTATTTTTATTTTTTTCCCCATATATTTATTTGCAAAAAAAGAGATGATTTAAACATTGAAATAGCAACATCTGTCATAAAAAGCTAAATATGTCATCTTTACTGTGAATGTAAACAATTGACATCTAAGGTTAATGTCTAAATTTTTATTAGCAAAAATGTCATTTCCGCAACATGTTTTTACCGCAGCAAATTTAGGTGTTGCGGTAAAGACCTTGTGTTGTGAGACAAGTTCAATGTTTACTGTATATTAAATTACAAATATTCAGTATATTGTGAATTGTATTTAATTTTACTGTTGTTCTCTAAAGTAGCCTGTTTTTGATTTCATGGCACTTTAACATTGTGTCCTTACCGACACAAGATGTCATTACCGCAGCTCTGCTTTATTTTTATTTTTTTCCCCATATATTTATTTGCAAAAAAAGAGATGATTTAAACATTGAAATAGCAACATCTGTCATAAAAAGCTAAATATGTCATCTTTACTGTGAATGTAAACAATTGACATCTAAGGTTAATGTCTAAATTTTACATGGCATAGAGAAAAATTTATTTTGAATATTAGTTTTTAATGACAGTATTTATAAAACTGCACAAAATTTGAAAAAGCTATTGAAATATATGACATTATTGTAGAAATTAAAAAAAGAAAAATGTATATATTGAACGTTATTGTCACGTTGCACGGTAAGGACATTTTGTAAGAAGAAGAGTTGAAAAACATAAAAAAAATAAACATGTTCCAGATTATAATCTTAATGACTCCATGCAATTTTGTTGACCTTTTTATATGTATTACAGACTCTGATGGTTACAATTAAAATTCATAGGGGTTGATTTTTTTGGAGAGTCAAAATTGCCCGTAGTTGCAGAAGCACCCTTTTACCTTACTTGCTCAACGACTCCCAAACGATTCGCTCAACGATTCGTTTTTCCAAACCTTTGCGTGACGCTAATCTGCGGTGATTGTTCCAATTGGTCTCATTTCTATTTCATCATGCCTATAATGCCTGATAAAGCACAGTGCTGCTTTGCATACAGCCGTTACCGGGAAAACAGCTATTTTACCGCTCCAAAAGCGGCACCTAGTGGCAAAGAATGAATTTGCATTTTCATTCCGACCAACGCGAAAATCAAGTTTTCCCAGGTTTGCACGTGCAACAAGTGTGTGAGCAATATGATAATGTTTCATGTTGACGTCAACATGAAACGGCTTGGGGTTCGTTTTAAAGTCCCCCTGTAGTCAAATATTTTATCCCTTAAAACTTATCTTTGATCATCAAAATGACATATTTAAATGTTTTTTCTTGTGAAAATAATTTTCTCATGCCTTAAAATAGCTTGAATTTAACTCTACACCCTTGCCTCATTTACTATACGCGGATCTATGAATATGCAAATTAGTCCCGCCTCCACTCAGTCACACCAGCCAGCGCCTCCTGATCCACTGAACTGTAGTAACCGCAAAACAATGGCATACGCAGACAACTACAGTGGATACTGTAACATTTGTTAAAGTTAATTACTTGACGATGTTGTGTCCTAAAATGCCTTGAAGACTCGAATGCAGCCGTTTGTGATTGTTAATTTGCGCCCGCGAGCATACACATGTGAAGTACTCCGGGCTACTTTACACTGTTGCCACGGGTTATAATGCAAGTTAGCGGTTCTAAATTCACATTAAACCACAGCTTCATGGGTTTTTTTGCTTTGATTTATTTTTGGTTTTGTGCTGGTATTGGTATATTTTGCATGCTAGTGATAGGAATCGATCCCTTGATGTGATTGGTTATTGGTTTGTGACGTAGCAAACCAAGGGCTGTTTCAAACCATATTTCTGGGTCAGCCTTTGGGAGACTACAGTTTTAAGGAGAAAATACTCAGCAATGGTGTTGATTAATAGATTGGCACATGGTTTGTCTAAAAGCATATTAAAAACACCACATAGACAAATAAACAACATAAAAAACTTGATTTTCACTACAGGGGGACTTTAAAAACGACTCATTTCAATGAGTCAGAGTCGACTCTTTCTTTTGAGAGACAATATCTTTATACACGGTGCACATTCGGATTTAAAACTTTGCAGGATGCTTTCATTCACTTAGAGCTGTGTTACACACTGCATGAAAGGTAATGGACCCTTTTCACAAGACTGTGATGACGCGTTTAACGGTCATCAGCATCGTAAATCCTCGAAAGTTTTTTATATTTGTATTTTTTTTTTTAAATGTATCTACATTTATAACACTATTCTTTGTATTATATCACCTTTGCATCAAATTACAAAAAAACTGTTAACGCTAATGCGAGGGTGTTTCTAATGCAGCGTCTTTGGGAAGGACGGTAAATTTGACATCGTTCTCTCTTCTGACAGCCGTTATCAGTCTCTCTCAATTTTTTTCCTTTTATTGAAAGTCATGAAAACACTATCGTGGAGTTTTTCTTTTGCTATTTGAGCAACTGGTAATACAAAAAAATATATTTGTGGTGCTCTCCCATTCACTGCTCTTCAAGTTTACCCAACTATGAGAAATCTGAGAAACCCGGAAATGGGAAAAGGGTCCATTTTCAAAAATCCATAATAGGGGCACTTTAAATAATCACTGTATGACTACACTACACTAACTATTTTACTAGTACTGACAATCTAACATAATTAAAAACACAGTACAGTTAACACATTACTTTTAGATTCCTTTTTTTGTTAATCTAATTTCTGCTGGTCAGATGTCTCAACGTGTTGCTGTACCACTCAGTGAATTTCCCCAAGCAGTTGAATTAATCACACTTCAATAGGAAAATTCTGGCTCTGGAAGATGAAAGTTTATGATGAGAAGTAATCAAGCCCTTCGTGAGTTTTTACATTTAAATGTGCTCACTGGAAGATACAGCCTACATTGGAATAAATAAATGAACTGCAATCCAAAAATCCTAGCTTTTTTTTTCATCCTGGTAAAAATATGCCTGCTTTTGCCCCTTGAGTGTTACAATGATTTAGTTTGATTATCTCTTTAATACAGAGTGAGTGAATACATCCAAGCCAACACTAATTATGGGTTTTATGATGCATGTAATGCAGGTCTCCTTCTGCAATCACCTTATGATTAGCAGACATATTAGCTCACCATTCTGTAGATATCCAATAAAACACAATAAAATATCTATGCGATTTATTATGAATAATATGCTAATGACCACTGCGACCTCCATATCAACATATTCATTGCTGTAAAGAGCCTTTCAAGTCTGTAAATTAAAACTGACCCATTTAGTTTTTTTACACATTTCTAGTCTTTTCTTGTGAGCAATTCACCAGTGCACATTGTCCAAATGTCATGTTTGCTAATTAATACTAATCAAATAACTGATCAAAAAAACAATACAACAACATAAATGCTATTAAAATAAATCTCGCAATAACAGCAATGTTGTATGACCATCAAGCACATTACGAGATCCAATCACCCTGGCCAATGATGATAGGATGCTTACGGTATCAAGAAACTAGCCATTTACTGATAACAGAGCCATTTCCCGGGAAATGACTGTGAGAATAGCATCTAAATGTGCGACATTATACCTACAGATGGTTTTGCTCACTATCCATGGCTCTTATCTGAAAAGGGTCTTGAGCATTTTTGCAAGATGACATGTGAAAGAGAGGTAACATAGTGAGAGATGCTTTTGTTTTTGCCATATAAACGCAGAATTGTGGCACTGCAAAAAAGTTATTGTGTAAGACGAGTCCAAGCAGCTGATAAAAACAGCACAGTAATCCACAACTTATCGACACAACTCCAGTCCATCAACATCTTGTGAAGCAAAAAGCAGCGTGTTTCTAAGAATCATTCCATCAAGGCATTTTAACTAAATGGATGCTTCTGGACAAAATATTGATTACTCCAGAGAAAAAGTCCATCCCCTGTTCTCTCACATAAAAACAAATCCAGCCACATATTTGTTTACAACTGTTTAGGGCTGTTTTTGATGTAAATGGTGCTTGATTTGTGCATTTTTATGCATGTTCATTGGTGAGACCATGAACATACAAACAAAAAGCAGTTTCCGATTTTTTTACAGTTATACTAAATTGAAATGAGAAATGTTGTCTTGAAAACGTTTTTTGGTATTTTCTTTTATTTCAGTTATCATTTTGGAATTAGTTTTATTGCAAATAATATTTTTTTAGTTTTAGGTAACTGTAATAACTACTATAATAAAATAAATATTAACTGAAAAAGAAAAAAAACAACAACTTATAAATGCTAAAAACTAAAACTTGTTTTTTTTAACTTGACTAAAATTAAAATAGCAAAATATGAAAATAAAATGTAATTCAAAATATTAACAAAAACTATTTTTGTATATATATATATATATATATAGTTGTATATACTAAAATAACACTGCCTGGAACTGGCATCTAAAATGAGAAAATAACTTGACACTAACTATTTTAAAACAGAGGAACTGGACATCATCCAAATTACAGTCCATTGTTATTTTACAGTGAGAAAAAAAAATCAAATAAAACAACAAACTAAAGACGATAGCAAAAAAGGACAGCGGCTTCTTTTGATAAGTGTGCCGCACTGATTCTTGTGAGTAGTTGGCCGGAATAATGATTGTTTTTTTTACTTACTTTGCTGAAACTCTGCAAACACAATGCAGCAGCACACTAGCACTGATGCTGTCCTCAGTAGGGTGTCCTGTGCCTGAAGGGCAGCGCTTTGCAATGACCTGGTAATCTGCTGTAGCCTCTGTGTCCTTTGGGCTTTCATGCTTGGAGAGAAGCCAGAGCTGCGCCGCTGATGGTGCCTTCAGGCCCTCGCTGATCCAGGTGAAGGTAAGACTTGATGACAGGAGATTTGAGAGTGGAACATTCCAATTGTTTAAGCCTGCTCTCTTTCTGTACTCATATGTTTACCCAAAGACTCTCTAGCTAGAGTGGAATTTGAGTTTGCAAGAAACTAGCTGCCATTATTACATTTTAACTGCAACTAAAATACAAGGAATAACATTTTCCTCGCTCTTTGTGAGATGACATGAGAAAAATCAGTCTAGATGTCCTGTTTCGATTAGACTTTGCTTCACAAGCTGTCAATTGGATATGATTCCAGTTCATTTGCGTATATTTCAGTTAGTATTAAGAGTGCTGCAGAGATTATGTATTTTCAGAGGCCGACCTGGAAGTTAGCATTACCCTGGTTCCCTACAAAAACCCAATAGGATTTTCTATTGGCTTTTGGATTATTGCAGAAACTTAAGCTCTACAACCAACAAAAGTTAACGCCTTTTTAAAGACTAGCTTTAAAAAACATAAGGAGCCTGGAGGTATTATCGATGTATTTTATGTCGTAGCATGAAATATGAAAATATCTTGAGCTTGTGATAGCCACCTTATTTCAGTCATTTAACCACAACCATATATTCAAAAAAGTCCATTGACTTTGGGACAATGGAACAAAAAGTGCTAAAGGCTAACTCATTTCTGGGTTTTTGCCCACAAAAAATCCCCTGCAGCACTCTGTTCATTTAGCTTACATTTAAAAGAACATTTCTCTCTGCTAATACTGCGAATTATACAGAGCAGTGTTTCAGTGACTTGATTAAAATCAATAACTCATATTTTTGAACTCTTCTTTAAAAGAACCAGCTAATAGAGTCATTCACTTCAGGAAATGGTCTTCACTGGTAGCACTGTTTTTGTTTCACTAAAACGAGGACTCCATAGAGCGTAGTTTCTTACCTTTATTTTGTGTACGCTGTCTTTTTATGGACGCTTTTTACATGTCCTGGGTTCTCAGAAGCGGATATCTTCATAGTTGGGTAAAAGGAAACTGTAAGAAATCATTTTTGTGTTCCTATTTGCCCCAGTGGCAAAATAAATAACAGTGTTTCTATGACCTTCCAAGGTCATAATTTATACTTCCTCTGAAAGCTGAATAAATAAGCTTTCCATTGATGTTTGGGTTGGTAGGATAGACAATATTTGGCTGAAATACAACTATTTGAAAATCTGGAATCTGAGAGTGCAAAAAAATCCAAATATTGAGAAAATCACCTTTAAAGTTGTCCAAATGAAGTTCTTAGCAATGCATATTACTAATCAAAAATTAAGTTTTGATATATTTACGGTAGGCAATTTACAACATATCTTCATGGAACATGATCGTTACTTAATGTCCTAATGGTTTTTGGCATACAATAAAAATCAATAATTTTGACCCATACAATGTATTGTTGGCTATTGCTACAAATATACCCGTGCTACTTATGACTGGTTTTGTGGACCAGGGTCACATATAGTAAGGGGCCCATATGGACCCTCTGATAATGAGGTTTGCCCCGTCTTCCTGTTGCCTATGTCAACCAAGGGTCTCCAAATCCCACACTGACACGTTCACAATCCCAACTTGGCCTGGCAGTTTTACATGTGAAAGAATATTTAACTTTTCACTCACCCATTCACAGTCAGGGAGCGGTAAGAAGCTCTAAGCTTGCCTGAGATTAGCTTTCAGAGGATAATGCAGTGGATTGAACCCCACACATACCACCTCCTGGCCTCTCTCTTGTTCTCAGGGTAACCAAACATACTTGGAGGTATAGGGACCCTTGACCATTCTTTTTAACCTTTCAAGGCGGAAAAGAAGAGTTTTTCATATAGCTTCGGATTTGAGGGCAAGACTTACTTAAACGTGCGGGGCCAAACAAAGGAAGTAAAACAGAAAAACACAAAGGTTGCGTCCTATATTAACCTACAAATTTCTGGCATCAGGTGGTTGTTATGAGATTTCCTTCACTAACTCACTTGTGAAGGTAAACAAGTAGACATACCATTTTATTGATATGGAATATTTACAGAATTTCAAAGATATTTATATTGATCAAATACTTGTGTGTGATTCCACTGTGTCTCTAAAGTAGCACTATATATCGTTCAAGTATTAATTCTGTTTGATTAGTCCCTGATTTATTTGAACCATGGGCTATACACAATAATTTAAAATGTTATAAATGTATGTAATTGTTTGATTTTTCTTCCCCTGTATGAGTTTTTTGTTGTTGCTTCTAAACAAACTGTCCACTAATACAGTAGATATACAGAGGAGTCTGGGCCTGGTTGTCACACATTTTACTCCACTTAATGTTTCTCAAGGTGAGTATATTTTTGAGAGTCAATTTCTGTAGAGATACAAATCATAAAGAAAAAAAAGCATATATATTGAAACAGTTGCACTGTTATTGTCCAGACAAAAATATACAGTTCACTGAACACATTATAACCAAACAATGGCCAAATGATTATGGTCACATATATGGGGTAAGTTGTTATAATGGCACCTTCCATTAAACAGACGTTCCAGCAAAAAGTAAACAGTAAAATATTTATGAAACAAACTTTTTTTTTAAACAACATATATACAAATCTAACAATCAACTATTGTTTTGGCCAACAAATATTGTAATTAATAAACTTTATGAATTTATAATATACCATATGTGACAACTTGCCCTGACCTGATATTTATGGAAGTCTCTTGTCCTGAGAACGCAACTTTTCAGTAAAACATTTACTTCATTATATAGTTTTTAATATATTCTTGCCTGCATGTCTGCCAATGTGATTTTAATGCTTTCGCATACTTATTGTGTTAAACAGGGGCTATCTTTCTTTTAAATTCGGAGAAAAAAATGGTCACAGTAATAAAATAAAATAATTAAATAAAAATAAAATAAAAAAAGGAAATATGTGGCTTAGTAACTGATCATTAAATTATATGATGCACTTTGATTTGCTAATTTAAAAGTTTTGCAAGCCACTTTTAAGCATTTTCAAATTGAATTTTAACTAAGAAACATTAGCTGGCAGTACCCACGTTTAATGTCTTAATAATATGTCATAAACAGCCTATATCTTCAAATTAAGCTACGTATAAAAGATGACATTTTTAGTAAAATCTGATTATTTAAATGAGCAATATTTGCTGAGCGCAAGAACCATTTTTAATAAACCAGTACATTTGAACTATTAAATGTTTGATAGACCTAATGGCTTCTGAGAATAACAAGTGGCACAGTATAATGAAAGTCCTCAAAGCAACTGGAACAAATACAAATGAAAATCAATCCACAAACACAAAACAAACACACCATGACACTATTCGAATGCCATAAACACAAACTAAACAGCCTAAAACGTAAAATAAAACACTTTGTGTATTGCAAAAAAAATAAAAAAATAAAAAAAGACTACGTTTCGGGAAATTGCTTATTATTTATGCAGATTTCACTTGTGAAGGTAAACAAGTAGACATACCATTTTATTGATATGGAATATTTACAGAATTTCAAAGATATTTATATTGATCAAATACTTGTGTGTGATTCCACTGTGTCTCTAACAGTTGCACTGTTATTGTCCAGACAAAAATATACAGTTCACTGAACACATTATAACCAAACAATGGCCAAATGATTATGGTCACATATATGGGGTAAGTTGTTATAATGGTACCTTCCATTAAACAGACGTTCCAGCAAAAAGTAAACAGTAAAATATTTATGAAACAAACTTTTTTTTTTAAACAACATATATACAAATCTAACAATCAACTGTTGTTTTGGCCAACAAATATTGTAATTAATAAACTTTATGAATTTATAATATACCATATGTGACAACTTGCCCTGACCTGATATTTATGGAAGTCTCTTGTCCTGAGAACGCAACTTTTCAGTAAAACATTTACTTCATTATATAGTTTTTAATATATTCTTGCCTGCATGTCTGCCAATGTGATTTTAATGCTTTCGCATACTTATTGTGTTAAACAGGGGCTATCTTTCTTTTAAATTCGGAGAAAAAAATGGTCACAGTAATAAAATAAAATAATTAAATAAAAATAAAATAAAAAAAGGAAATATGTGGCTTAGTAACTGATCATTAAATTATATGATGCACTTTGATTTGCTAATTTAAAAGTTTTGCAAGCCACTTTTAAGCATTTTCAAATTGAATTTTAACTAAGAAACATTAGCTGGCAGTACCCACGTTTAATGTCTTAATAATATGTCATAAACAGCCTATATCTTCAAATTAAGCTAAGTATAAAAGATGACATTTTTAGTAAAATCTGATTATTTAAATGAGCAATATTTGCTGAGCGCAAGAACCATTTTTAATAAACCAGTACATTTGAACTATTAAATGTTTGATAGACCTAATGGCTTCTGAGAATAACAAGTGGCACAGTATAATGAAAGTCCTCAAAGCAACTGGAACAAATACAAATGAAAATCAATCCACAAACACAAAACAAACACACCATGACACTATTCGAATGCCATAAACACAAACTAAACAGCCTAAAACGTAAAATAAAACACTTTGTGTATTGCAAAAAAAATAAAAAAATAAAAAAAGACTACGTTTCGGGAAATTGCTTATTATTTATGCAGATTTCGTGAATATGCCATGTTTATAAACTGTAAGGCTGTGCAAGGTTTTTATTTACTAAAACAATGTTAAGAACATGGGACTTATTATTATTATTATCATTATTGCTACTACTTATAAGTGGTCTTTGACCGCTTTAAGTAAAGTAGCATACAAAAAATGGCAAGATATGAGACTTATAATACATTATAACTATGAGAAATATAATCCATTGTAAAAGTGGATGCAACATGTTCATTGTGTTATAAATCATCATACTCTTAAAAGCTATAACCACAAATAATTAAATATTATAATATATTAAAACTGTTCTTATGAATATTCAAGTTTTTTTTATATAATGCATTATGCATAATACCTTACGAATACCCTTATAATGTATTATAAATACGGGCTTCATAGAAAGTGTTACCGAAAATTTGACTGTAAATATATACTGCTTTATTAATTATAATTTTCGTAATCTTCGTAACTTGTAAGATATTCATACGATTTACTTCTAATATTTTAAAGTAAAATTGCAAGAAGTATTTTTACAGTACAGTTTCATATTTATCGTATAAGGTAGGGCAGCTTGCATTTAACCCAACACTGTTTTTATTGTAGTATTTTTGCATGTTTTACTAACACGTTTCCAGAGCTATATCCGCGTAAAAAGCGCTCGCGTCCACTCGCACACCCCCCTCTCCAGTCTGCACACATGGTACGAGCCGACTGTGGATGGTGGAAGCCGCTTGTCATTCCTCGGCATTCCCTCCAGCCTCCAGCCCTCTGCACTTGCTTTCCACTGCAAGCGCTCACGGACTCAGCACACGGACGCTACTCGCCCTCCAGCTCTCCGCAGTAAAACACAAGGCTCGTCTTATCCTGGCGCACTGCTCTCTCTCCTGCGCGCTCTCTCTTTCTCTCTCTCTGTGCGTCGCCCTGGACATTTTTTCTCCTATTCATTTTCCTAACGGGAGATCATGATGATGAGACACCGATATTAAGAGCATAACACCTGCAAGACGCTGGATAGACGCCTTCTTCTTCAGCAATGGTGAGATGCATGTTCACGAGAAAAGTGCGTGTTGTTGCAGAAACAGCTGGAGCGTTTGGTTTAATGCTTGATACTATTACGCACAGCCTCCTCTGTTATTTATTATGGAGCTGCTTGTAAACTTGCAGCATGGAAGGGCAGTGCAAAGTAAAGAGGGCTTGGCTGCACTCTGTTACCATGTAAAACCATTAATTATTGCTTAAGGATGAATGATTCATATCTCTTCCTCACTCAGTCTAAGCTTTTAAATAGAAGTTTGCTGACAGTGACTGGGACATTTTGGGCATTTTCCAGCATTTGGACTCAACATCCATCCCATATTAACGGGCCGATGGTGTACCTGCTTACTGCTGCATGTTTCACTCCTGTATCATTCACTTAGGGGTGTAATCTGGATGGATGGTTATAGTTTACAGATATAGAGAAGGTAGAGTTCGGATATCTAGGGTAGGATTGTTGCCGGTGTGTTTCTGGCAGAGGGGTACTGCGTTTCCAGATTGATCCTGTGAAGCAAATGGGCATTTATAGCTCCAGTTTTACTCCTACTCTCTAACACCCTCCTATTTGGGGTCTGAGGGTTCGTTGTGAGGGGAGTTCGTGGCTATTGTTGTATTTTAGGGGAGAAATGGCAAATATCGTCTAAATGTGCATGCACTGACAGTACTAATGAAGCTGCACTTTAACAGTGGCACTTAAAAAACATTTTTTTTTGTAATTGTCATTTTTACATTAATTCTGCTTGAGGAATAAGCACGCATGGAGAAGGAGAGAATAAAATGCTTTGAGATGTTAAATCTGTTTTTTATGCAGTAGCACACATGCGCATGCACACAGCCTAGTATTTTCAACACAACAGAAGGGCTGTTCAAAAATGTATAGTAGATTGATAGAAGAGATGTTTCTTCTTGCACAGTATACAAGATACATGACATCTCTTGGGACACACTTAAAATGTATGGCATTGCATTAGATAACAGAATATCAAACTAAATTATATTGTTATGAGGAAATATCAAGTCAAACATCTAACAAAGGAAACTGGTTATGCTATCTTGAAGGATCTGGACACTTTATGGTTGTCAAACGTTAGTGGAACAAGTTCTTAGTGAATGTGATGAACTAGGCCTGTGGTTACTCTGCAAGAACACCTGTGTGAACTTGAGGAGAACTGACTTCACACATTCACTAAAATGACCAAGGAGCCATTTGGTTAAATTGCCCAATTATTCAGAAAATGAAGTTCACCGATTCTGTTGGTTTGATACTTTGGATCATTTTTAAGTGAATGATTAAGATTCTCTTTAGAGCTGCTGTACTTGGAAAAATACAAAGATAAGTAACCAAATGTAATCATCTTCAGATGCATATAAAGTTATATATTAATTCATGTGAAATTTTGCAAGTGTTTAAGCCTGAGGATAGCAAGCTTCATGGGGTCAAATTCGAGAGACCCCAAGTTCTGGTTTGTGCTGTGAGCGGTACTAAATGAGTCTGAAGTTGGTGGGTCCCCATTTGTTTTGACCTTTCGAGGACGGCCCTGTATTCTCCCGTTGTCAAGGTCCAAGTTGATGAGGACCCTGGTTACCACACAAGCGATTTCTATGAAAAGAAAAGCCCAGGCAACTCTCCCTTTGTTCGCCCTTACAAAGAGAATGAAGAAAAACATCAGGCTAATTTCTTTTCTCTTTTATCTTCTTCTAATCATTTTCTTTTTTTTTACATGTGTTCCTTTACTTCTTGAGTAATCTTTATGAAAATTAACTTGAATGTAGACTTTGTTATGCTGTTTCTGAGGCCATATAAAATTACGTAATTTAGATTATTCTTTTTTTTTTTTTACTTTTGCTGATGGATTTATCAAAATGCCCGTTTTCTAATGGTCCAAGCTCTTTTCTGTGGGTTTGGTTTGGTTTCATAAACTACTGACTTGTTTGAAGCCATCTGAGGAACCGCAGTGAGACGAAACAATGATGGAAACAAACCAATGAATTGCTTGAGCTCCCCAGTGACTCTTCCAGTCAAGATGCGGAGTCTCTCATGTAATAAGCCTTCATAGCTGAGCTATTGTGAAAGAGTGTAGACATCAATGGAAGGTGGACACACAGTGTGTGAAGTGTTCCTCATTGCACCTTCCTCTTATTAAGGAGCCCCAGAATTGCACCCCTGCCAAGTCTCTTTATTACTGCAGTGCTACAAACTAGGGCTGAATGATTTTGGAAAATAATCTAATTGCGATTTTTTGTTTTTGTTTTACCAATATTGCGATTTAATATGCAATTATTTTAAAGCTCTTTATGTTCTGTATTATTTAACCAAGACAAGCTATAAATCATTGTATAGTATGACCAACACAATATTAGGTAGATTCAACATAAATGTTCTGCCTACATGTTACGATGAAATTAGGTGATGCATGAATTGATATGAATGTCATTTTTATTTAACAACTGCAATCACAGTAGTATATTGACTGATTTGCTGAACTTCCACCCTTGTAAGCATGTAATAATTATGACAATATAAAGCACTGACAAATAAGCCTGGTGTAAACATTAATATGAAAGTCAGTAACAAATCACACAAACTGAAGTAGATTGCAGAAATATAAAAACAAATCTGTTGCTTTACCACACTACTTTAGGTAATTCAAAGTCACTGTAATAAACATGTGGACTGCACTTTTTGAACACTGTCTGTTAACTTTAGGCAGACTTTAAATAAATAAATAAGTCTAGTAAAAATCGCGTTCCAGGGGGTAAAATACACGTTTTTTTAAAATACAGCGGACTTTGCAACACCGTAGCGTGCCAACTTGATGCTTCCTCTGAAGACTGCTTAGATGTGTTCGACTTGAAGCAGCGCTGCTTAGACCGTTTTTTTCATATCGCGATATTATCGCAAATGCAATTAATCGTTCAGCCCTACTACAAACATCTGATCATTGTCTACACAAGACTTGTGCAGTGAGGCATTTTTCCTGCTCAACCACTGCTCAGAAACATAATCTGATACACCCATAGTGAGAAAGAAACGTCAGACTGCTTTTTGGCCATTTGCCTACTTGAGACTGTTCTTGCAATTCTTCAGTTTGTCTTAAACCCAACACCACACTTTTAAAGGTTATGTGTAATTTTATTTGAATGCAGAGGCAACTAAATAAATAAACCATTGTAGGTTCCTTCCCCCCTGTAAATACTGTAAATACATCATGATCTCTTTTGTAAATGCTGTGGAGTTATCAAAACATTGCTCTGTTTGTTTGAGCCAGCCTAAGAAAGCAATCTCAGCTCAACCAATTGCGTGAGTTTGGGGCGTGGCTATCAGTTTGCACAACCAATGGCAGAAAAGGTGTGATTTTGTGGGAAACTGTTTGAAAACCAACTTGGGCTGTGTTTCCCAAAAGCATCGTAAGCCTAAGTTGATCGTAGCTGTATTAGTTTCAATGGGTCTACGACGTACTTAAGCTTACGATGCTTTTGGAAAATGCAGCCCAGATCTCAGGAGAAAACTGTTTTACAAGTTGGCGATTTTGTATGAAAAATTTACATTTTTTTTTAAGAAAGAAAACAAAACAAAACTGTGGCATTATGGTCCGTCCCTAAACCTAACCCTCAGTGGGCTTTAAGCAGATTGTACGAAAAACAGATAGTATGAATGAGATTTGCATGATAAGTGTGTATGAATTTGCCATCAATTCACCAAAATGTTAAAAGTGTATGAATTGTCATAAGAGTGTGTTGTTGAAAACCAGTCATTTCTTTTGCAATTATTTTTGGTAATGCAAGCAACATGAAGTTACACAGTCATTGTCCTACTGTATGGGTTAAAAATGTGTACACTAAAAAACAAACAAACAAACATGTGTATGATTTACTTTTAAACAATTTTCACTCAGGAAGTATCAACCTAGACACATTTGCTTTTGACATCATGGCATTAGTTCTTTAGAAACAGAAATGCAGAGTTCTCATCAGATTATGAAGAACGTAATCAGATTCTCCGCCAAATCCTTTTGACAACACAATCTAGTAGTGTTTCCATAAGCTATAGTTAAGTACATTGCTGGGTAGTAATGAAAATAAGGAAAAAAAATTGTGGCGCATGGGGGTGGTTATGAACAAATGTATATCGGATCAATGAACTGCATTATAGTTGTGACCTACTGTGTGCTAAATCCATTTGAGATCAATGTGAAAGTTGTGTGACCCTCACTGACTGCTAATGCAATTAGGGTTTTATTGTGTGTCAGTTTATAGTGCTGTAAATGCCACCACCCCTGTTATATACCAAGATTAAAAGCAATGGCTACACCTAAACCATAAACGCCAATTTGTCCTAATGGCCACTTGTCAGTTTGCTGAAAAATAAATTAGAGATTTGAATTTGATAAAATTTTGGAAGCTCTGAATTAAATGTTTCATTTGTGAATGGGATACCATGTTATTTTAAAGGCTTGTTTTTGCTTGCAGACAGAGAGGACAATGCAATAGCAGGACTAGACAGTTCAGCTCAAATACTGGTGCAGGAAATACATAATTCCATAATTCATAATCATGTATCTGATTGGGCATCTTTTAAAGTACAGTACATGAAGTATGGATATTATTTGACAAAAGTCTAAATGTTTACTCTTACAATTATGCACAAAAAAAGCAAAATAAAAAAGTGCAATCTTTAGAAAAGATGCCTAATTTGACAAAAATGCTTTTTTTTGTATAACTTTAATCTACAATCTAATCTACAAGCAACGTCTTTGCTATTTTATACTTAAAAATACAAGTAATTAAAAGAATGATGTGTAAATTTGGCATTTTTATTTTGATGTTTGTTTAATGTATGTATAGTATGGATTATTTGACAAAAGCTTAGAAATGCAAAATCCCCCCCAAAAATTCGAAAACAAAAAAAATTATTTGTTGGTCATAGTGGGTGAACATAACATGCATTTCAGTTGAAAGTCGAGTAAAAATGCAAATACTTTTTGGTGATTTTTAAACTTCTACAGATACTATGGATTTCAGTTAACAAAAGACCAAAAAATCTTCAACTTGTTCAACAAGGAGAAAACACCCTTCAACAGTCCTTACCGTGGCTTTTTTAAAAATTGTGCTAATTGCCTGATATAACACTTTTCCTAAAACCCTGCAAAGACAAACAACCAACAGCTTCCATGACATCCGGTAATTAGCGCTCAGAAAGTTCTCACTCGCGACTTTACAGTACCTCAATCAAAACAATACATCATTGTTTCCCACTTCTATTTGTTTAAATGGCGTGTTGCTCTGACAGAAAGAGTAGATCTTACTGTAAATGAAGCTCATTGTCACGGTCGCTTGTTTTGGGAGGAATCCGCTAATTTTCGCACGCTCAAACGATCAGAGCATTGCTTTGTCCCTCTCAGACGGCGTATAAATCACTGTCACTCGGTACAGTTGGAGCATTAGCTGGGCTTTACGAACGCAGCCTTCCCGTTCACCTTCTCAACATGAACGCTATTAATGGCGATGATGAGTGCATAGGGTGCAGGGGGTGTATTTGCTTGCCCAGAGCATTATGTTTAGTCGAAGCTGCAGTCTGTCAAGCTGTGATTTATCGTACGCAAGGCTAATGGCAGCCTGTCGAGATAGCAACGTTTTATTGGACTTGAAAGTTGGGAGAGAGGGAAAAAAATGCAGTAGTGCTCTTCATTTCCAGAATCACTGAACGGTAACTGGTCAACTGAGCAGTCGTGATTTGCTGAATGAGGGAATTTTCTCTCTCTCCTTTTCTTTAGTGAAACTTGCTTAATGTTAGGAAAATTCTCATTGAAGGAGGCACATTCTTGGTATGGCTACGCAGCTGTCAGGGCTTTGCAGCATTACTTTTTAAATGTGAAGTGTAGCTGGGTGTTTTTATGAAATGTGACTCTAGCTTTTCTCTTGACGACTGTTTTTTTCACACAGTTGGGGGAAAGAAAAGCTTTTTCTTCACTCCAGTGGGCTTGGACATTGTGTATTCTAAAAGGGGGATCAGGAACAACAGCTGCCACATTTACATTCAAATGACTTTCAAGAGATCCTACTTCGTAGTCTGGGCACCTATTCCCATGCAATTTCACCAGGTATACTCCCCCCCCAATATGGGATGCTGACGGCCAAGCTATTTTATGCCAAAATGAAAATATGTATACTGCAGTTTCATATTTTGCATCTATTTATGAAGGTTTTACTTTTTCCCAGAGAAGCAAGAGAGGCGTTGTTTCTTGTAAAGCCTTAGAAAGGAAAGTCTCAATTGTTTCTCCTGGACAGCAGTGAGATTACATGGAGACTTTGGATTACATTTTTGGTTTCCCAGATGAGGAAAAAGAGCCCAGACTCCTCTCGAGATCTTCAGAAGATATCTCTACAATGTCTCTACCTGTATTCAGATATGTCAGAATGCTACCTCCATTTATTTTAAAGTGGGATGCTGGCTGCCAAGCTATTTTATGCCAAGAACAAAAGAAAATGTACTGTAATTCCAGGTTTTGCATAGAAGCGTCAGTTTATGAAGGTTTTATTGTTTGCTCAGAGAAATGAGGGAGGCAGTGTTTCTTGTAAACCCATAGGAAATAAAATCTCAGTTGTTTCTCCTAGACAGCAATGAGATTATATAAGGGCTTCTACTTTTAGCTTCTCAGATGTTACTTTCTACTGATATACAGACCTAAGTAATCTCCCGTTTCTTCTCGAGATCTTTAGAAGATATCTCAAAAATGTCTCTAATTGTGTTTAAATTTGTCAAACTACGGCTCTCATTAATTTGAAAGATTTTTACTTGCCCTATACAGTATATCACTAGTTGTCTCATTTGTGACTTCATTTATTATTTATTTTTTTTGTGCATGCACAATATATTGTTACCATATCCGGTATCACACAATATTAATATGTTATTGTAACACCGTTTGTAGATAGGGAAGATGGAGGCGGGAACCGGCGAACATTTAAAACTTTAATAAAATAAACAACCACAAAACGAATGTAAAGCGGCAGACCCTCGTGGACGACTGCCACACACAAAACACAAAATAAAGTCCAGGCCTGGTCCTCTCTCATCCAACATTGTTGTCCCTCCTCCTTTTATCCTTCCGGAGCTCCTCCGTGGGACTCGAGACCGGTGAGTGGTGTAGGTGTCGTGCATTAGCATTTACTCCACCGGCCTCGCTCATTTCCCACGGCTCTCGGCCCCACCCCTCTCGTCACATACCCCCATCGCCCCTCGCAGGCCGGGGAGCCGATCACGGGGGCCGCGGCGTACCTGGGGGTAAGGACAGACAGACGAGGCGAGAGAAAAGGAGACAGAAGGATGAGGAGAGACAGAGACGAGAGAGGGAAAAAAATAAAAAATGTTGTTCCGGTTCCCAGACACACTGCCGCTTGGCCCTCCACCAGCTTGGTAAACTCTTCTGCGATGCCAGACGGCAGCACTGGAAAGCCCTTGGTGGATGGCCCGACACTCCTCCGCCGCCCGCTGGACGGCGACGGCTCCTCCGGGTTCGGGCAGCCGGCAGGAGTCCCCCGTTCCCTGCTCCTCCCCATCATGGCGGATGGCAGCAGGCTCCGGCCTCAGGCGAACGGCGACGACTCCTCCGCTCCCTCACGGACAGCAGCCGTCCCTCCACAGTCCAGGCAGCCGGCAGCGAGTTCGTCCGCCCCCCCGGCAACTCACTCCAACCCACCTCCTTGGTGGCAGACTGCTCCGCCATGCTCGATGGCACCGCGGATTCACCACAGCAACGAGGGATCTCTGGCAGCGTGTCCCTCCCGGGTTTCGGCACCAATGTAACACCGTTTGTAGATCGGGAAGAAGGAGGCGGGAACCGGCGAACATTTAAAACGGTAATAAAATAAACAACCACAAAACGAAAGTAAAGTGGCAGCCCCTCGCGGACGACTGCCGCACACAAAACACAAAATAAAGTCCAGGCCTGGTCCTCTCTCGTCCAACACTGTCGTCCCTCCTTCTTTTATCCTTCCGGAGCTCCTCCGTGGGACTCGAGCATTAGCATTTACTCCACCGGCCTCGCTCCGTTCCCATGGCTCTCGGCCCCACCCCTCTCGTCACAGTTATATTTATTGGCATCAGTTGATACTCATTTCTCCTATTTTTGCATGTTTATTTCTCTTATTTCCACATTTACATTACCACCATACCATCATCTAACCCTCACTTAAAATTAAGCTAACACTTTAGTTTAGGAACCAATTCTCACTCTTAACTAGTTGTTTATTTTCATATTCTACATCACTTAATCCCTTAAAACTACATTACTAACTATTAATAAACAGTAACTAGGAGTTTGAGACAAAACTCGTAGTTAATAGTCCTAAAAAAGTCGTCGTCATTAGTTAATAGTGAGAAAATAAACCAACGTTAATCTAAGCACTAATAATTAAATAACCATGTTAAATTTAATCTTTAGTAACTCTCACAATAAATATCAATTTCATATAGTCCATTACAGTGTTGCCATGCCTGAATTGTAGCATTTAAAATGATTGTTTAGTTTTCAGTGTTTTATTTTAAACAATATTTAGACACAATAGTATAATCTTAATATTGACCATAACATGGAGTTTATTATTAGTAGAGATGCACCGATCGATCGGACGATTTTCCTCATGATCGGCCCGGATCGGTGATCGGCCGGTCAATCTCACTTCTTTCCGATTCCGAGCCGATCCATTTTGTTACCAGCGGCACAGGCAATGCATTCTGTGCATTCTCACTCTCATCTCTCCGACAACCCCTTCTCTCTCACACATGTCTCATTCACTCCGGTTAAATAGTGCTTGTATTGTGCATTATTTTAGTAATTCCCGCAGGTTTCACGCTTATACCAAACGCGCGCGCACCACCACTGATCTATATTAGTGGAGCGCACAATCCGTGCTCAGTCTCAAACAGCTTGTGAGCCACAAATACCAAAATGAGTGGCTAACTGCACCAAAACATTCAAATGCATACAAAATTATGTCAAAATGCCCGTTTTGGCAAGTATCCAGTTAAACACAGTCAGTTTTGGAACATTAAATAGTTGAGAAAGAGAACGCATGTTGTGTAACAGTATATTGGGTCCGTGGATAAACTCTTAAAGGGACCGCAGTCCAATATTCCTGCTGCTGTCTGTCATGTTAATTAAAGAACAAAAGACAAAGAAAATAATTTTCTGCTCTTGACTGAATACGTTTTATAACTTTAATGGTAAGCATTAATCTGTATTTAATTTTTACAATGAAGACTACAGAAATGAAAGTAATCAAATGTAAAATAACACATCCAGTGTTATTTATGTAAAATAACACTGGATGTGTTATTTTACATTTGATTACTTTAATTTCTGTAGTATTTCTTAACTGAATAAAAACTTACTTAACCTGAAAAACTTAGTTTCATAGCTCTCTTTATTCTATTGCATTTATTTGTGCTGTTGTTTGCAATTTTTTTTTCATTTGTTCTTATTTTATTACTGACTTTTTACTTGTGTTTTTTATGAAAATAAAACTTTGCATTGAAGAAAAGTAGATTTTTGGTTGTATATGCTGTCAATTATAGTTCTTAGAATGAAAATCGGAATCTGCAAAAATCGGTATCGGCAGATCACACTAACAAAAAAATCGGAATCGGCCAAGAAAATTGCAATCGGTGCATCTCTAATTATTAACATTGATTTAGACCATTTAATACTCCGAAGGAATTTGGTGCTAAAAAGGTGTGTAGATGAAACATAACTGAAATCTCCACTGAAATCTGGATAGATTTGAAAGAGCGATGATACAATTTACCTCTGGGAAGTTATTTGTTGCCCACAGAAAAATCCTACAAATGCAGATCACCACGCCATCGTAAGTTCAATGCTGAAGACGTTTTGAAAAATAGCAGTCGAAGCATTGAAATAGTAAAACAAATGATGGGTTTGCTTCAGTTGACATGTGAACGAAATGGTGCCTTTGAATGCTGCACTTAATCAATTACTGGCTATTTGCCATTAGCAGCGGTACTGTGCCAGAGTGAGGTCAGACTTGAGGTTTCTCCATTTATCCTTGTATACTGTGGCATTGTCTGTTTTGTTTGAGCAATGCTAATGCACCTTGTGGCCTGTAAATGACCTTATTACTCATCTCAGGGAAGAAAAAGATTCACATGGATGTGTTTAATACCAACTGTTTTTCTTTGTTGGCCAATTGGTTGAATAGTTAGGTGATGAATGCTCTTCGCATTGTTGTGTTTTGATAACAGTCAACACTCTGCTTTTCGACCCCAGGACCTTTTGTGTTGGAACCCGAAACATCTGCCTCCCACAATCCTGTCAGGACACAGCCCCCTGCGTTGATTCACCTTTGTGGTGTTGTTTAGATGCAGAGAAAACTGAAGTAGATTTTACATGTGGATGCTGCTTGAAAATGTGAAAACATGGATGCTGCTTGTTCATATTCAAACCTGAGGTTGCTAGAGTGTTGTTGCGGTTGCTAAAGTATTTCTAGATGGTAGGCCTGTCGCAATAATCAATATATCGACTTATCGCGCAATATATGCACATGACCTGATGCAATATATCGCCCATTATATTTACTTAAAAATTAATGTCACCATGTTTTGTACATTCCACTTGCGCCAGTGTCATTTGCAGCTTCTTGTACATAAGTGGTGTAGTCATGAGGTCCTAGTTAAAATTTAAAAAATGCTTCTACAAAAAAGTTGAATCTGCAGATATGGCCTTGTTTAGGGATCTGTGCCTTTGTGCATACGGACATCTGACTGCTAAGTAGGGATTGTGTTTTTCAGCAATAGTGTGCACCCTTAATTTACAGAGGACTGTGAAAAATCTGTAGATGGAAAAATCTCCATACAAGTTCTTTGTGCATTTTTCTTTTTTTCTACTTGTTACTTTGCACTTTTTGTTATAAAATGTTTATTTTTCTATTTATTCAGGTTTTAAAGTTTATTTTATATTTATTCAGGTTTGAAAGTCAATTTCCATGATCCAAATATTCTTAAAAATGTAAAGTTTGTTATCATTTGGAAGTGTGTAGGCCTTCTTGCATTATTATGTTACTGTTACATTATGATTATATATTAAGTGGCATAAAATGATCTTTAAAATGACAATAATATCGCTTATTGCAATTATTTCTGGGGCAATATATCGCACAACAAAAAGTTGTTATCGTGACAGGCCTGCTAGATGGTTTCTAGAGATTTCTGAGTGTTTCTATGAAATTCTATAAAAGTCCTTTAACAGTAAATTTTTTTACAGGACTTATGTGGGTCATCAACATGAGAGATATGAGATATGACAGATATCTATCTATCTATCTGTCTATCTATCTATCTATCTATCTATCTATCTATCTATCTATCTATCTATCTATCTATCTGTCTATCTGTCTGTCTGTCTGTCTGTCTGTATCATTTTATTTGTACATAGGCAACGGCATCATCTTTTTTGTTTATTATTATTATCATTACTTTTATTTTTAATACTAGCGTTTACTTAGCATTAAAGAAAATTCCGGAGATACAACAAAGGATAAAATAAAGAAAAAGCTTGTTATAAACTCTTAAGTACAACTCTCTTAAGTCAATTTCAAGAAGACCTTGTGAGTAATGTTTAGTAATAATGTTTTATTATTATTTTTGTAATAAAACAATAGAAACACACAGAGATTATATTTCCAAGGACTAGGCACATTCGTTAGAGATTTTTTTTATTCCCCCCCCCTTTATTCTTTTTGGACACTCTTGTTTGTCATTGACCCTTGTGCCAAAGTTTAATTCTTAAGGTCAGGGGTTATTTCAAACCCTGACCCTAAATATGAGCAATAGTGTAAGTGATTCTTGCCTTAGCAGACACCCCTAATGAACATCTTTGTATGATATTGATTTATTTTCTCTTTGCTGAAAGGACTGCCTGATGCTGCCTCTCAATAGTGGCTATTTTTTCCTTGTTCTTGCTGGAGGATCTCATCGGTGCTATCAGGCAGCCTCTGCTCCTGAAGTGGTCTTTGGAAGAGGGGGCTTCGTGTGAAAGGAGGGGGCTTTAATATGTGCACTTGAGCCACTTTCCAGAGAGGATGGAGGTTCATGTTACGTCTCTTGTGCTGAGAGAAACAGTGCGTCCATTGTGTCCTGCATTTCACGCTACACATGTAGCAATTTCTGTGATGATTCACATAAGTCACTGGAAGCTAATCGCAGTCTTCTTGCACGAGACTCGGATTTCAGCTTTTGTCGCTGGAGCTTAATTTACTGTCACAAAGTTGAATGCGCCTCATACGTTTCCGCTCAGGTGTCTGGAAAAACGCCCCCTAGAATGACCCGTCTGTCTGAAGTACAACGGTCGTAGATCTAGCAAGGTGTTTTACGCAAGTGAATGGTATGTGTGCTTGGCAATTATTAAAGCTTCTTTCAAGGACTAATAGAGGAATTTGAAACTATTATAAGATCACTGAAGCTTTACAAGCTTAAGGCTCATATATATAAAAGAGCGTTTCTGAATCTAGACTCTGTTAATGACAGTGGAAAGACATTTTTAATATTACATTCAGAGAACAGATACTGAAGGTTGTACTGCAAAACATTCTCAGTTTAAAAACCAATAGTCAGAGCTTTGGTGCAGTAGTTGAGCTGTAGTGCTCATGTGGGTAATTCAGTTCCATCCCCTTCCTAATAGTTTTTTTCATTCTAAACAAAATAAGGTCACATTTTATATTAGGTGTCCTTAACTACTATGTACTTGCATCAAAAAAATAAGTACAATGTACTTATTGTGTTCATATTTTATTGCAAAACACTTTTGCTGCTATTGAGGTGGAATGCAGGTAAGGTTAGGGACCGGTTTAGTGGTATGGGTAGGTTTAAGGGTGGGTTAAGGTGTAAGGGATAGGCCAACTGAACATTGACGCTAAAGCAGGTGATGTAAGCTTTTGATTCTTGCTTGCAACATTTCTGAATTCTCAGTTGTTTCCTGGAACTCGTGGATACTCGTGGTGCTGTGCGGAGTATTTTGGGCTAATTAAAAGTTATAATGAATTCAAAAATGATCTTTTACCTTTTAATTTCTTATGCACATTCATTTGTCTAATCATATCAACCTTATGTACTGTAAGAGCAGACGCAGCCATTTTTGACTGGAATGAGAGGCTTTCAGTGTCACTTGCTTCCAGTTATTTTACCTGTACAAAAACAGCCCATTATGCTGCTTGATATTGCAAATTGGTATTTGCTATCGTATTATTTTAATTTATCGTTACAGTCAACACACTGGTTTACTATATACCAAGGCTGTAACCATGACTTGACCAACTTATATATA
>NW_015505350.1:1612226-1613760 GCF_001515645.1 Sinocyclocheilus grahami
AAGGATCTGGGTCTCTTAAATATCCAGTTCGCGACTGATAACAGGTGGATCCAATTAACCTGAAAAAAAAATAGAACCAAACCAAAACCCCTAACAATATATATATATATATATACACACACACACACACACACACACACACACACATATATATGTACACATATATATATATATATATACACACACACACATATATATGTACACATACATACATACACACACACACACAGTTTGGTTTGACTGGCCATCTCAGTTATTTTGACATTCACGTGTGCTGTTAGACTGCTGAGCAGGCCAGGTTGAAGACATAACTTTTAAATGTTTTTGTCATCCTAACAAGAGCGCTGCGTAATGGAGTGCAGAAATCAGTGCAAGAATTTCAAATATGGGGGGGGGGACAGTTTGGCCACTTTTAATCATTGGGGGGGACTTCTCCCCCTCAATGTCTATGGTGGTTACTGCCATGCCATATACTGTGCTTTATTCATCTAGTTATTTACTATAGGGAAGTCTTGCACATTAACAGGAAATACCTTATGTGTTAAAAAAGAATGTGGATACTATTAATCAGTGGCACAAACATTTGGTTCAACCAATGGAATTGCATTGCATACAGATGTTTATCTGACCAATGGCAGATAGGAGAAGTGTTTATTATATTTATTAGTTTTGGGATCACTAGTGGCAAAGAAATTGCACATTACCTGTAAAGTTAACATAAAATGCCATTTACAAACAATTTTATATGATGAAGATCCAAGAAAAGTAAGAATGGAGCCAGACCGAAGGCATGTTTGTAGAAATTTTTGCAGCACTTTTTTAATAACATATGCAAAGATTAATTGACCAGGGACTGGGTTCACAAAAATTTCTTAAGAATAAATTTGTTCCTAACTGCTATTTTCTTTTTATTTTCTAAATTAAAGTTAGAATATATTGAATGAATGTTATTTTCTGTTTTCTTGAGATTGCTCTTTTTAGAAGGTTGTTCTTTTAGGATATTGAATCCCCAAAGATAAGATGTTTAATTAATTTGGTTGTTTTAAATATTAAGCATTACAAAATAACACTACCTGCATAAGGATGTGCATTAGTATTTTGATCAATGGCAGTGATCATTAATGTAACCAACGATTGGTCATGATAATGCATGACTTAACATTTCCTGAAACCGACTATATATATATATATATATATATATATATATATATATATATATATATATATATATATATATATATATTGGGTACGGAAAGACGGAAAGGCCATTCATAATTTCTACTAGCCAAAAAAATTAAACAAATTAATTATGAAAAAAAGGCCAGAGGTAAGCCAACAGCTTGAGGCTGTCCACACTGGATGCGACAAAGTGACCATTGCAAATAATTTGTACGTCAAACAGTAGGACTACTTCATCATAAATAGAACGAGGCATTTTACTGTCGGGGATTTGTCATGCTGTGCTGCACCACATCCAGTGTAGGCCACATCACCGATTATAATGGGTTCTATAGTATTTTGTCACATCTGGTGT
>NW_015505350.1:1614282-1627231 GCF_001515645.1 Sinocyclocheilus grahami
TAATAGTTAATCTATATGGGTAATGTAACTGACACAAGAAATGTTTTGAATATATATATATATATATATATATGACATTTAAAATGTTTTTGGCAGTATTCAGCACATCTGAGCACATAATAGCACAAAATAGATTTGATTGTGGTTTCATACTGACTTTAAACATTGCCGTAAGCAAAGCTATGTTATGTTTCGGCTGCTTCGTGGATTGAAGTTGAGGTTGCATCACAAAACAAAGAAGTGACACATTCTGTGTTTGTTATCGAGAGTGATTCAGTCGCTTTGCCGGGCAGCGATGAACTCCAGTGGCCATGCTGCAACCTCGGCTCTAGAGAGCGGAGAAAATAAAGGTAGTGACTAAGCCGGGGCCGCTGACGAAACATGCTCTGTCCTGTGGCATATCTGCCTCCTCTGTCGAGAAAGACTCCAGGGATGAGTGTGTATGCGAGCGAGAGCGAAACAGAGGAAGAGAGAGAGCGCGAGTGTGTGCGCGAGACAAATACGAGCCAGAAACGAGAGAGCGGCCCACTACGCAAAGCTGTGGGAACAGAGAACAAAGTGACGTGTAAATAATAAGATGTCCTTACGGTGTTTGAGGGTTACATTATCCGGGCACCTCTTCTGACAGCCGTCACATATTTTCCTGCTATCAGACTAACAAAGTGGCGCCCACATTTTCTGCATGTATGGGTTCCTCTCTTCAGATTAGACTCCCCAGTGGCGTTTCATCATGTGGCACATAATCTTATGCAAGATGGTGAAATGGCAGTTAATTTGCAGGTAATTAGACCCCAGTGATTTGCCATTGAAAGGACACCAGAAGTGAGGACTATGTTTGAATGTCACGCAGGCTGCGGCACTCATTACATTAGGAATGTTTTTGTTGGAATAAACGGCTGCGTAATGTTCCAAGCCGTTAATCACTGAAAGTCATATAATATTACGTTAGATAAAGTACATTAGGTTTAGAGTCATTTCTGGCCGATTGGACGGCAGTTACTCATTGAGAGTTACGCATTGTAAGTGTTGAGAGGAAATTGCAGAAAAATGGCCTGAATCGTAATGCCCCATTTGGCACTTGTAAATATTGTCACATTCCTTGCTTGCATAATAAAACAAATAAAAAAAACTCTTAAATGTGACCATTCCAACATTAACATAAGCACAGCAAGAGTTCAGCAAGAAAGTAAAAACATCACTATTATACCACAGTTTCTTCTATTAATATATATTACGTGATTATTTTAGAAACACATTTTGGAGCTCTGTACCGCGTTCGGTACACAACCAAAGAAAGAAAAAAGATGAAGAACGAACAAATCGAACACATCATATACAGTACATGTATCAAAGACAGAGGGTCTTTTGGCAAAATCAGCCCTGATTCTGAAATTAAAGGCAAGCTAAGCCATCTAATACAACAGCAATTACGGTCACACAATTAAAAGGCTTACTAAGGAATTTGGCCCCTGTGCATGCGGGCCCGCTCTCATAAAGAGGGTGCGTTCATGCAGAAACGCCGTGCAGACACTGCAGATAATTATGGGTGGCCATTTGAGAAAATTGAATCGGCTTTATAAGTGAGAAATGAAACTGAACAATGGAAATGACCAGCCACAGCTACAGTAAAGGAGAAGACACCCCCTTATTTGACCTGATACAGCCTCTGTTTCGACTGCATTATCAAATAGTGGAATGAAACTGAAACTGAAACCGATACAGTGAACCTTTATCCTTATCAGAATGAATTTCTGTGTAAATTGTTTATGCAGTCTTACAGTCCTTTTTGTCTGGTTATTTTTGTTCCAAAAATAACTATGCTAAAATAGTGGTGTTTCAACAATGGTGAAATCACAGTGTCTATCCTTCATGTTGCCTCACTTTTCCTGCTAGAAACGAATAGGGGAGGTATATAGAATGGCCTCTCGTTTGATTGGCAGTGGCTTTACGGGTCTTGTTCATTTGTTTGTTTAGTTGTAATCATGTGTCAGTCGTAACACATGGCGGGAGAATATCAGCACTTTGTTAAGGCCACTTCACTAAGTCTTGAGCCAGTCAGACAGAAATATTGATCCGTTCTAATTTGCTTTTAAACCTCCCACGCTCCATCCTTACTCCCCTCTCTCTCTCTCTTTCACGGAGTATATTTGAAATGGCCAACTATCATGGTACTGTATTTTTGCTGTATGCAATATACGCACATCTACGGTATGCAGATTTTCTGCATGCATTAATGTGTTTGACGTGGTAGTTCACATGAAATGTTCTGCGGTATACCATGGTATACTATCTTGTATTATTCTTGCATGCTGTTTTTATGAGTACACATTATAGTAACTGGACTTACATGACCTGATTTGTCAAAATGCAGGATTATTTAAGCTCCAAAATGTAAATGTGATAATTACTGAACAGTCACATACATTTTCCTTAAATGTTTATAGATTTGTTCATTGTAACGTTTATATGTTAATGTGTTTGTTTGTGTATTTGTTTCTTGTTTTGTTTTTGATTCTTGTTTCGTTATTTGTTGTGGTTGTTTTTTGTTTTGTTTCTTGTTTTATTGTTTCTGTTTTTTGTGGTTTTGTTTCTTTCGTTTTGTTTTTTGTGGTGTTTTGTTTTGGGCATTTTGTTTCATTTTATTTTTCCTTTATTATTATTATTTTTTCTGTGTTATTTGTTGTTTGTTTGTTCGTTCAAAGTTCAAGGACATGCTATTTGTCAACTTCTCATGAGTGACCTGTGTGGTAGGATATAAAAATATAGCATGATATTTGGTGAATTACATTGTCAACATTGTAGCATTGTTATATACTACATGTAGCTTCACATGCTTCGCCCGTCCCGCACCGCTTGTGCTAAACTTTAAAATGTGGTGTTTTGAAAAACCGCCTAAACGCAAGTAAGATCAAAAGTAATAGGGATGCTTGCCTTAGCAAACTGCACTAATAAGAAAACACGCATGCTTCTCTTTTTGCTGAACCAGGCGTGAAGATCGATTTTAGCAATAAAGCCGTCTCTGACATGTTCAGTGAAGAAACTTTATTAAACTGTAAAGTAGAGGGAATTGGTAAATTGGCCTAGCATGGCTAGCCAGAGGCAGAGTCTCTCTCATCACTTTGTTTCCTGAGAGAACTGGCTTCGGTTCAAGGCCTAGTGTGTGCTTGGCTAGAAAGGTTTTCAAGGGGCAGGGCCTTGCACTGAGAGGGACTTGTCAATATATTTTGCGAGTGTTAGGCAGCAAAGTGGAATGATAGCTCTCAGGGGGACTGCCCTTAAGCTGTTTTTCTATAAATATTAATCAGCCCCACTAGCCTGCCTGGAAGGTGGCTCAGCGCTTTTGGCTTGTGTCATTGACTGTACTTCAGCGTGACGAGAGAGATGAGGGAGCGATGAGATGACATTTAGTGACACCTCTAATTTCTGTTTTAATTTCAGAATTCACATTGGGAATGTCACCTCAAAATGAAAAGCAAAAAAACTGTATTCTCCTTAAGGTTATCATAGTTAACGGAAACTAACAAAAAAAAATACTTGAAATAAAAATAAAATGTATAAAAAAAACTTTTTTCAGCTACATTTCTTATTTAGTTTAACTTGATGTACTAAAACTGAAATAAAATGAATAAAAACTGTGTAGGCACATTTAGAAAAAAAATACTAATGAAAATGTCAAAAACACAGCAAAATTACTGAAACGAAAATTAAAATTAAAATAGATATTGTTTAAGAAAGTACAGTTTGAATGTTTCATTATTTCCAAATTTTCATATTCAAAATATTAGTTAATAAATTCAGTTTTTCTCTTTAAAATTGGTGCGTAGCAAATATATGGCAAAAATAGCTAAAAATATTTAAATTCACCCCCATGTTTAGTTAATATTGATACTGTGAAAACTAACTAATATGATTGGCATGCTTTTATGTGCTTTATATATATATATATATATATATATATATGTCCAATATATTGAGACACAAGGGTGCATAAAAACGTACTTTGTCATGAGTGACCCTCCTGGCTCGTCGTTTTATTTACTCTAGGTTAAAAGTTCAGTCCACAATTACAGCAATGCATTTTTCTGATTGACCCCATCCATATGTGAACTACAGAAAAGCTCTGCTATTAATCTATGTCGAAACGAAATCCCAGGGGGCAGTGGTGCAGACGCCAACGTCTGCAGATGATCTTTAATACGCAGCAGCTTTGTAAACATGCAGATTCAACTAATTACTGTTAGTTCAGTAAAGGGCTGTTTCTAAGCTACCTTAGCTTTTATGTTTTGTTAACGAGCGCTTTTTTTTTTTTCTTTGAAGTGGTTCATGCTTAGGGAATATGCAGAAACCTATACAGATATAGCCGTGCTATATGATTTCAGAACATATTTTTGAGACACAGATCATTGATGTTACAATGTATCTAAATTTGTCTTTGTTTCCATTTAAACCTGTTAGAATACTTAGAAGTTCAATGCTATTGAGGATGAATTGATGGTGCTAAATGAATTATTTGCCATTTTATAAGCCTACATCTCTTTTCCGAATATTGGTGTTAGTTTTCGGGGGGAAAAAATTGCTAACCGGCAGCGATGGGTAAAGTTAGCGAAGCATCTAAAATCTCTTTTAAAAGTAGTGCTCTTCTGGCCCATGCACCGATGAATAGAGATATGTAATTATGTTTCAGTGGCACAGTAAGGCCTATAAAAAGCTTAGCCATACATAATGCATTGTTGGCTGTCAGAAGAGTTTATCCTTTCACTTTTTCCCCATACGAAGAGGCTGACACCAGTGAGGAAGAATGACCTTTAAAAGAGAAGCACTCTATGTTTGGAGCTTCCATTTTTTCCCCGTGGCGCGTAATGCTACGTTGTCTGCCTTTTTAGAAGAATCATCGGCTTGACTCAAAAAGAAAAAAATCTTAAAGGGATAGCTCATGCAAAAAATGAAAATTCTGTCATTATTTTATGACCGTCATGTCATTCCAAACCTGAACAGCTTTGTTTTTTGTGAATTGCAACAGATTATAATTATAAAGAGTGTGCTGAGATTTTTATTTGTTACAATGAATAATATTCAAATAATATATATATATATATTAGAGCCCGACCGATATATCGTTTAGCTGATATTATCGGCCGATATGAGCCTGTCGCCGATATATCGGTATCTGCGAAAATGCCGTCGATATAATTATTTTTTTTACAAAGCATATAACGCAGATAAAATGCTTGAAATTGTGTAATTACTTAGTTTGTCCAGCAGAGTCGCACTCCATTGTTTGCTACTGGCGACCTGGATGAAACGCTTTAAAGCTTAAGTCTAGGGAAAACCATTGAAACTTTGAACGGCCATATCTCCGTAATGGCGCAGCAGATCCGCACCAAATTCGGGGGATCCCTTCAGCTCAAGGAACCCTCTAGAATGCGAATCAAGTGTACGTCTCGAGGCTCTCTTTCGAATGAGACCACCCCCGCGCCGATAGCCCCCGGGGTTCAGGAGTTACGGGCGGTTACCGACCGATCTAAGCCAAAGTACAGATGACCGAAGAAAGGGAAATAAACTTCAACGGAATAAAGTTGAATGGAATTGAATTTAATTAAAGTTGAATAAACTTCAACTTTACTGTTCAGTGCACTGATGTCAGACTAATTTTGAATAAAGTTTATTGTTAAATGCCCTGCCTCCATCATTAAATATCTTTGTCACGTCATTATAAGTGTTTGATCACCACATTTGAGTGATCATTGAAAAAAATGTGTTTATGTATATATATTCTGTTTATGTATATACTGTATTCCATATATAGTACCAGTCAAATGTTTGGACACACGAATGGGAAAGTGTCCAAACTTTTGACTGGTACTGTACTATAATATACACAAAGAATATCTGCCAATATACCGATATCGATTTTTTTTACTCCCAAATTTCGGTATCGGCCCCAAAAAACCCATATCGGTCGGGCTCTACCCTTCAGCTCAAGGAACCCTCTAGAATGCGAATCAAGTGTACGTCTCGAGGCTCTCTTTCGAATGAGACCACCCCCGCGCCGATAGCCCCCGGGGTTCAGGAGTTACGGGCGGTTACCGACCGATCTAAGCCAAAGTACAGATGACCGAAGAAAGGGAAATAAACTTCAACGGAATAAAGTTGAATGGAATTGAATTTAATTAAAGTTGAATAAACTTCAACTTTACTGTTCAGTGCACTGATGTCAGACTAATTTTGAATAAAGTTTATTGTTAAATGCCCTGCCTCCATCATTAAATATCTTTGTCACGTCATTATAAGTGTTTGATCACCACATTTGAGTGATCATTGAAAAAATTTTTTTATGTATATATATATATATATATATATATATATATATCTGTTTCTGTACAGGTGCATAAAGCTGCTCTGACACAATCTGTATTGTATGAAGTTCTATATAAATAAAGGTGACTTGAATTGACTTGACTAAAGGTGATGATAACCTTATGTCTGTGCAGTATCTTCACCTGTACAGACACAGAGTGAACGGTTTTAGTCTGGCTCTGAGGGAGTCGTTTGGTTGGCAAATAAAGCAGTACTTATTATGGAGCTCAGAAAATCTTGTTGAATGGAGGGTGACATATGGAACCTTGATCTTCAAGTCATTTTCTCTTTGTAGACATAAAGCAGCATGTATGACCATGATTAAATCTGGATAACCTTCACTTAGTTCAATAGAATTGACTCTTAAGTAAACAGAACAAATTAAATGGCACCTATTCGTGTTCAACATGTATAATTAAATTGACATGCAGAACCGTGTATAAATCAAAACCAGTTAAATGGTGGCAATCGACTGGAGGAAATTATTGAACATTATTAGTAATTAACATCACAACGAATTGGAAAAACTCAAAACACATTCCAGAGCTAATTTAATGAAAATGCAACTATTTAAAAAGCATACATATAAAAACTTTGACAATAGAGTGTATTTGGCACAGAAATACTCCGTTCTACATCTAAAACGTTTTTGTTTTGTAACTTTGGCCATGTTTAACATGAGAATCCAACTATTTAACAGTGTAAATAACTCAACATGCATGAAACAGCATTAGACCCCCCCCCACCCCCCTTAAATTAATTCAAATAAAGGCTGTTGTATTACACTTTGTATTTGTCAAATAATTCTTAAAAATGCTTCCCTGCTTCCAAAAAATATTAAGCAGCACAGCAGTTTTGAACATTGATGCTAAAAAGAAATGTTTCTTTAGCAATTCAGCATATTAGAATTATTTCTGAAGGATCATGTTACACTGAGACTGCTGAAAATCCAGCTTTGCCATTACATGAATAAATTACATTCTAAAGTATGTTAAAATGAAAAAATAAAATAAAAATTGTTATAATACTTCACAATATGACAGATTTGACTGTTTTTTAATCACATAAATACATTCTTGGAGATTTCTTTCTAAAACATTAAAACAAATCTCACCAACTCTAAACATTTTAATAGTATATAATTTATTTTGTCAAGTTAACTTGACAGCCTAGAAAATGCTGTTTCTGAGTTTTTTTTTAACAACTCCTGACAGATATCATCATACTGCCAAGAATGATCTCATGGTGAATTATAAAATAATATAGTCCCGTAAATTCAAATGTATTACCTCTCTCTGACCCACTTTAATTTTGACACTCATTATGTGACACCTAAACCCGGGTAAAGCTGCTCTGACACAATCTGTATTGTATGAAGTTCTATATAAATAAAGGTGACTTGAATTGACTTGACTAAAGGTGATGATAACCTTATGTCTGTGCAGTATCTTCACCTGTACAGAGACAGAGTGAACGGTTTTAGTCTGGCTCTGAGGGAGTCGTTTGGTTGGCAAATAAAGCAGTACTTATTATGGAGCTCAGAAAATCTTGTTGAATGGAGGGTGACATATGGAACCTTTATCTTCAAGTCATTTTCTCTTTGTAGACATAAAGCAGCATGTATGACCATGATTAAATCTGGATAACCTTCACTTAGTTCAATAGAATTGACTCTTAAGTAAACAGAACAAATTAAATGGCACCTATTCGTGTTCAACATGTATAATTAAATTGACATGCAGAACCGTGTATAAATCAAAACCAGTTAAATGGTGGCAATCGACTGGAGGAAATTATTGAACATTATTAGTAATTAACATCACAACGAATTGGAAAAACTCAAAACACATTCCAGAGCTAATTTAATGAAAATGCAACTATTTAAAAAGCATACATATAAAAACTTTGACAATAGAGTGTATTTGGCACAGAAATACTCCGTTCTACATCTAAAACGTTTTTGTTTTGTAACTTTGGCCATGTTTAACATGAGAATCCAACTATTTAACAGTGTAAATAACTCAACATGCATGAAACAGCATTAGACCCCCCCCCCACCCCCCTTAAATTAATTCAAATAAAGGCTGTTGTATTCAAATACACTTTGTATTTGTCAAATAATTCTTAAAAATGCTTCCCTGCTTCCAAAAAATATTAAGCAGCACAGCAGTTTTGAACATTGATGCTAAAAAGAAATGTTTCTTTAGCAATTCAGCATATTAGAATTATTTCTGAAGGATCATGTGACACTGAGACTGCTGAAAATCCAGCTTTGCCATTACATGAATAAATTACATTCTAAAGTATGTTAAAATGAAAAATTGTTATAATACTTCACAATATGACCGGTTTGACTGTTTTTTAATCACATAAATACATTCTTGGAGATTTCTTTCTAAAACATTAAAACAAATCTCACCAACTCTAAACGTTTTAATAGTATATAATTTATTTTGTCAAGTTAACTTGACAGCCTAGAAAATGCTGTTTCTGAGTTTTTTTTTAACAACTCCTGACAGATATCATCATACTGCCAAGAATGATCTCATGGTGAATTATAAAATAATATAGTACCGTGAATTCAAATGTATTACCTCTCTCTGACCCACTTTAATTTTGACACTCATTATGTGACACCTAAACCCGGGGCGCAGTACGAGCAGAAAAATTACGGAATGGGTAAGTGTCAGTAGATTTGTGTCAAAATCCATTTCCATGAAACATTCTAAAATTGACTAATAAAAACGCCAGCCACAAAATGGATTAATGTTTTAAAAAGTATCTTATGCTTACCAAGGCTGCATTTATTTGAGTAAAAAACTGTAGTAAAAACTGTAATATTGTGAAGTATTATTACAATTTGAAATAGCCTAACTGATTTCTATTTTAATATATGTTAGCATGTAATGACTAGCACTGAATTTTCAGCATCATTACTCCAGTTTTCAATTTCACCTGATCTTTCACAGCACTGCTTAATATTTCTGTGAAACAGTTTTGTTTTATTTATTTATATATATATTATTTATTTATTTATGTTATTTTTTTTGTAGGATTCCATGATTAAGTAGAAACTTGAATGATATAGTGTACATATTTGCTAAAAGATTTAAAACATGGGAATTTGGTGGACATGTTTGAGTGATGGGGAAAAAATGCTACTCTATGTATTTGGCCAGATGGATTGTTGGTAATTGTCCTTGTGTGAAAACTAAGCTCATGAATATTAATTAGGTTGCACATTTTTTTTTATTTAAAATGTAGGTATAATTAAAAAATATCTTGCTGTTTTGATGAACAGATATGTTAACTCCCACTCTATGTGGTGTATTCATCTGTAGATCAGATTTGTTGTAGAGCGTTCTCTCATTTGAATTCAAATGTAAAATGTAACCAATTTAAATGGCTATTCATAATAGCAAAAATAGCAATTCATACTGAATAGGTCTTTGTCTTTTTATTCATTCTGCAAGGCTGTGTGTTGGTTAGTTTTGTGAAAAGAATATTGAGTCTGACAGAATTCCAGACGAACAGAATCAGGGAAGGTTTGTAAAGCTTTGTCCGTTATTAGAACGGGGCATGTCCGTTTTCATTTCTTACAGTTCAACGAACGTACTCAAGAAAGCAGAGATGCACCGAATATACAGCAATCCCTTCTCACGTGATGAGGTTGTGGGCACCACTAAGACACTGAATAACTAATGTGATAACTGCAGTGAAAATGTTAGGGATTTACTTGTGAGGAGTTGCGACCTTGTTGTGACATATTTCTATAAGTATATATAAAAGAAGCCCTTTTATATATAATTTATATATATATATATACTGTATATATATATATATATATATATATATATATATTATTATTATAAGTAAAAGGACTTATTGAACAAGTGAATGTAGTATGGGACTTTATTTTGGTTGTTGATTGGATTGTAAAAAAAGTGGACCAATAACATGAATATGGTCAGTTCTGCTCTCATGCTGACTTTAAAGTGAAGTGAAGTGACTATAAAGTGAATCACTTATGCTTTGTGTTGTTGTATAAACCGTGATGTCTGTGAGTCAGAAGCAAGTTCTTCTGCATAGTTCTTCTGTTGAAGACCATAAGGCCTGGAGCTCTAGAGGAGAACATAACCTTCTCTGCTGGAATTCCTGCTCAGAACACTTCTTGTTGCAATGGATCATCTTCCCGCAGTTCTGATGAAAGAGAGTATGTCAGTTCCAGTCCTCGTCTTCCGGCTCATGACCTGCCGCCCACCTACAGTGTCATGAGCCAGACGTGTCTATTGAAAGAAAATATGATTTTGTTGCATAATCCAGACATAAAGTTCACTGAGCATTAAGTTGTGAAGAGGTGGCAAAAATCTGTAATAATAGTTGTCACTTTTCATAAAGGCTATACTTTTATGTCTTATTACATTTTTGAAGCACACATCATATGTTTTGCCTTGTCAGTAGGGGTGTGTAATATTGACAAAAAATAATATCTCGATATTTTCTAGGATTTTATCGTTAGCGATAATTAGACGATATTTTGCTGAGTGTGTTATTGTGCTGGTACCTTAAGAACTGTCGTGGACAGCTGACTCCTAAAGTTTTTAATATTCTTCATATTCTGTGTGGTGGTCAGTTCACACTGAGAGAAATTAATATTTTCCAATAAGTTTAAACTTTTTACATTTTATGGGCATTTTTACCTTTATAAAGTCATTTTTTCTAAAGGTGTCCATTATCTTTTGAGATAAATTCTTACATTTAATCAGTGAATTAGAATAATAAGACATTTGGGCTGTTACCAAGCAAATTAAATCAACACAGAAGCTGCATATGAAGTGGCATTTAGATGTATTTACACACTGTTTAATGCAAGACATGAATGCATTTAACCTGCAATTACAAATGCATAAATAATGTTTTGCTATATTAAACCTAAAATGTCGAATATTGATATTTGAAATTATTTAAATAATAAAAGATACTTTGAATATGAAATTAAAACCGCCAGCAGGTGGCAGCAAGTCACTGTTAATAAGTGAGTCATTGCAACTGAACCGAATCATTTAAACGGTTGATTCATTCAGGAACGAAACACTGTCATGTTGCTCAGAGACGCAAAACAGCGTTGTGGCTTTTGTTTGGAATTTTTTTGTTGTCGAAATAGAGCAAAAACAAGAAATATGGTGTCTAAAACGTAAGTCTCTTAATTAACTTCTTGTTTATTGAACTGTTGTAAAAAAAAAAAATCAATATCACATTTAGTGTTGTCAAAAGACCCGGTATTTCGGTACCAAGTCGGTACTAAAAAAAATGAAAACGTTACGGTACCAGGTTTTTTTTAAGTACCGGTGGTACCGAGTACCCGGTCAACCCGGTTCTCTAGGATTTTATCGTTAGCGATAATTAGACGATATTTTGCTGAGTGTGTTATTGTGCTGGTACCTTAAGAACTGTCGTGGACAGCTGACTCCTAAAGTTTTTAATATTCTTCATATTCTGTGTGGTGGTCAGTTCACACTGAGAGAAATTAATATTTTCCAATAAGTTTAAACTTTTTACATTTTATGGGCATTTTTACCTTTATAAAGTCATTTTTTCTAAAGGTGTCCATTATCTTTTGAGATAAATTCTTACATTTAATCAGTGAATTAGAATAATAAGACATTTGGGCTGTTACCAAGCAAATTAAATCAACACAGAAGCTGCATATGAAGTGGCATTTAGATGTATTTACACACTGTTTAATGCAAGACATGAATGCATTTAACCTGCAATTACAAATGCATAAATAATTTTTTGCTATATTAAACCTAAAATGTCGAATACTGATATTTGAAATTATTTAAATAATAAAAGATACTTTGAATATGAAATTAAAACCGCCAGCAGGTGGCAGCAAGTCACTGTTAATAAGTGAGTCATTGCAACTGAACCGAATCATTTAAACGGTTGATTCATTCAGGAACGAAACACTGTCATGTTGCTCAGAGACGCAAAACAGCGTTGTGGCTTTTGTTTGGAATTTTTTTGTTGTCGAAATAGAGCAAAAACAAGAAATATGGTGTCTAAAACGTAAGTCTCTTAATTAACTTCTTGTTTATTGAACTGTTGTAAAAAAAAAAAATCAATATCACATTTAGTGTTGTCAAAAGACCCGGTATTTCGGTACCAAGTCGGTACTAAAAAAAATGAAAACGTTACGGTACCAGGTTTTTTTAAGTACCGGTGGTACCGAGTACCCGGTCAACCCGGTTCTCGATGCGCTATCAGAAAGCTATCCTCTTCCAGTTTTGCCAAGGCCGTGGTTTTCCTGCGGAATTGGGCTGCTTTAACACTGTTGCCGCGGGTTGTTTTTCATGTCCGCGGGTTGAAAAACGACACCATTAACGTGATATTTAGCCCCTGGAATGCGACTTTTACCAGGGAAACCCCACCAAAACATGCGTATTTTATCCTCGGAACGAAATTGGGCAGGTTTTGTTGTGAAAACCTGGCAACCTCTTCTTAAAAGCAGTGGCGACCTCAAGAGGAGGAAACGCGTCAAACTAACAAAACACCCCGATCAAGTTCAAGCAGGTAAGTTTCAATTAAA
>NW_015505350.1:1627740-1628643 GCF_001515645.1 Sinocyclocheilus grahami
GGTTCTTGATGCGCTATCAGAAAGCTATCCTCTTCCAGTGTTGCCAAGGCCGTGGAATTGGGCTGCTTTAACACTGTTGCTGCGGGTTGTTTTTCATGTCCGCGGGTTGAAAAACGACACCATTAACGTGATATTTAGCCCCTGGAATGCGACTTTTACCAGGGAAACCCCACCAAAACATGCGTATTTTATCCTCGGAACGAGATTGGGCAGGTTTTGTTGTGAAAACCTGGCAACCTCTTCTTAAAAGCAGTGGCGACCTCAAGAGGAGGAAACGCGTCAAACTAACAAAACACCCCGATCAAGTTCAAGCAGGTAAGTTTCAATTAAATTTTTAATATTTAGAGCTTCTGTTTTGAATATTATTTCATATTTTAATTTGAATTTCGGATTGAAATAAACATCGCCGTTAGCGTTTACGTAGTTAATCGTTAGCATAAGCACGACTAACGCTAATATAATGAGCATTAGAATAAATTTTTCATTTTGTTCAAAATTATTTCTTTAACTATTTAATGCTCCTATAACTTTTATTACTGTAAAAAACAGCAGGACATAATGGTATTTACTATTTTTACACACCAGAGGCTTTTAAATGAACTGTGTAACCAAAATATGCTATAATAACAGTGTTTATCTCATATCAGTCCGTCAGAATTTTTTATTTTTTTGTTTGTTAGTTAGTTAGTTAGTTAGTTGTAATTATTGGCTGAATATCTCTAGCAGGTTTTAAAATCCCTTTAAAATTAAATATGAACACAGTTTGGATTAAATAAAAGTACAGGCAAATTTTATCTCCTGTATAGACTTTACTGTACAATGTTAGATCTAGTAACATCTTACAGTGAGTGAACAATATATTTTTAAAACATTCATTAATGTTTGTGAATGTTATTTAATACA
>NW_015505350.1:1628728-1641797 GCF_001515645.1 Sinocyclocheilus grahami
ATATTTTAGCTGGTGTCAATGATCTAATGTTGCGTTTGGTCAGACTCAGCCCATTGCTTTACTTAAGTATATTCTATTTTCCTTTTACAGCTGCAGATTGAGGAAGATCCTGAAACACCCCAGCAAACCCTAAAACAGACAACAGTTTACAGATGTTTTTCAGTGGCAGCAGAACTATGACTAAACTTTTTGGTGAAACTTGTTTAATTTTTTCATACTTTTATTACTTGTGGAAAAACGTGAAACAATTTTAAATAAGTATAAAGAATGGCATTGGTTTTGTAAATTAAATTTTTGTTTACCGTTATTAATAAAAATGTTGTTCAATTAGCATGTTTTTGTGTTTTGCTTTGGTACCGAAATTGGTACCGAGAACCGTGTATTTTCACTGGTATTGGTACCGAATACTGAAATTTTGGTACCGTGACAACACTAATTACATTTGTAATCATGGTAATATTTGGAGAAAAAAGGTACTCTTCATGTGAAATTAATGATTAACTATATGAAATGTTAAATATATAAATTTTCTGCCATCATTTCTTGAATTTGTTATAATTCTAAATGCATTTTAATAGTCTGAATCATGCAGTGAAAGAACGCATTCTAAATGCGCACACGCACTAGTCTAGGCTTCACGTAATGTATGCGTGCGCTCTGTAGAGGTGTTTTGAATGTTTTTTGCAAAATACTCGATAATGTCAAATCGCACATCGTTAAAACAACTATTACGATGTTATCGCAGACAATATATATCGCTCACCCCTACTTGTGAAAACTGTTACAAATAATTTGATTGAAAAGAAGCTTGTTTTAAAGACTTCAAATGGCTGTATTCTCTTTAAAATAGTGTTTTTGGACATCTGTTCTACCTCAGATTATTACATAGTCCAACTCAAACCTGGTCTAACTGGTGCAATATTTTTTCTTTGTTATTTAAAGAGCGCGTTAGTAATATGCGCCTATAGGCGGGTGCACAACGTGCATACACTTTGCTTATTACACACACAGGGACGCGCAGCAGCACACAAACATTTTTAAAAATGAAAAATTACATTCCGCCATGTAAATAGTGAACCCGCCAACTGGGTTTTAAAGGGGGTGGGAGACTCTGATTGGTTTATTGGCGCGCCGACCGTTTTCCCGTCGTTAAACTAGCAAAAGTGGATTCTGACACGCCCTGAGTGCACATGCGCCGTGCGCTTTAGACCATGCGCTTAGATAGTTAAAATAGGGCTGTGTGAAAATAGCCAGTGTGTTAGTATTAAAGAAGTGAATCTCACTTTTGAAACCGCAAATGGGACAAAATTGGGAACATTATTGTTATTAAATGGATTATCCATTGTAGTGCTGTAACATATTTGATTTAATACAATCTGGCAGTATCCGTAGGCAGGAATTGCCCTTTTTGGCATGCTTTGAATTAGTGAATCCAAATCTGAAGTAACATGCAGTATTTCAGTTTGTATCAGTAAGACAGGTTTTGCCTTAAGGGCATCCAGAATGCTCACAAGTTTTTAATGGCTGTTTCATGGTGTAGGTTATTTGTGTTATCTTCCAATGATAATTTCTTGTCTGTTTTATCATTGCATATTGTCTGAAAATGTAAGTCTGATGGTCGATTTAAAAGCTGCAGCACAAATGGTACACTCTTGAGTATAAGCAGTAGTAATGCTTTCCTTAGTAAGATTATTTACTGTTTTTAATGTATCTGAAAGTGTCAATGTGTTGAATAATGCTCTGTAGGGTGTGAAAGGTGAAAATGTGCAGCAATATTACCAATAGTAAACACTCACACTGCCTTTTTGAAACCACGTTGTTGCTCTTAAAGGATAATGAAAGGTATTTTAGCATTCACTTCATGACTGTTCTCTCTAAAACACTATATCCTTTACCTGACCTTTTCTTTTAGCCGTGTACTGACAAGGGCTTTTAATATGAGGCATGTAGTCTGCTGTCTGCTTTGTGGTTAGGAATGATCTTTTTTTTTGTTTTGTTTTTTTACCAGGAATCTAGTAATGGCTGTACCTCAGATTATAGTTATGAGTCTGTAAAATATATTTGCTCTTGGATCACTTGAACAGCTCTGGTCCAAGTCTTGCAAAAGGATTTTAAAGGGGTCATATGATGCGATTTCAAGTTTCCCTTTCTCTTTGGAGTGTTACAAGCTGTTTGTGAATAGATAAGATCCCTAAAGTTGCAAAGACTAAAGTCTCAAACCCAAAGAGATATTCTTTATAAAAGTTAAGACTGGTCCACGCCCTCCTAAAACGCCTAGTTTAAACACGCCCCCACATGTCTACGTCACTGTGTGGGAAGATTTGCATAACGCTGCCCAAATGTTCACGCAAAGAAAGAAGGCGTAACTTTATTGTTGCTGCTACCGCCACCGCCATGTTGTGAAGATGGTGTGTGTTTCATTGCGAAAGCGAAAATACTTTGTTTGGCCTTCCATAAGAGGACACAACTAGAAATCAGTGGTTAAGTTGTATTTACAACACTGTTCTAGAACAGTTCAACCCAAATATTCAGATGCGTGCAGCACATTTTATGGAGGACTGTTTCCTGATCCTGGGAGAGTAGACTACAATGCCGGCTGTTCTGACTCACAGTCTATAAGTACGTTTTCATATTTAAAGAATTTGCCAATTCAAACGCGAGTTTTGAGCAGTGTAGAGTAGCGCTTGTTGTTTGTCGTTTCTCCAATCACAAATGCAGACATGGTTTTATGTTTACGCGGCGTGATGCAACGCAACGCGTAAAAGGACAGTATAAGTCATTATAATCCATAATTATGTCCCAAATGCCTCATTTATAATGGGTTTTAATGAGTTTTAATGTTTTTGTCTCGTCGCTCCGGCTGGGACACGGCATCACAGTATGGTGAGGGGCAAAACATTTCCGTCACACGCTTGAGGTATTCGGCCAATTACAACGCACTGCATAGCTGACCAATCAGAGCACACCTCGCTTTTCAGAACGATGAGCTTTGTAAAAATCAACGCGTTTCAGAAAGACGGGGCATATAGGAGAAACAATAATGTACAGTATGTGGAAAATAATGTGTTTTTTTAACCTTAAACCGCATAAACTCATTTCATTACACCAAATACACCAAATAATGTTCTTTTTAGCAATGTCATATGACCCCTTTAAAATGGGATTGTAGTTGATATTTATGTCAAACAGAAACAAAAGAGATACAGTGTGTCAATAAATGTCATGCATCACAGGGAAATCAAATGATTTTATACAAAAATAAATTATACAAAATACAAATTATTGGTCGGCATTTTAAAGACGTCAAATGATTGTTTCTTCAATTAAAAACAGGTGTTTTGACCTGTTCCACCTCAGAGGTCTTGAACTTCTTAACTGTATAACATTTAAAGTCATTTGAACTGAATTGACATTCAGGTCATTATAGTAAAAAAAGAGTAAATAATTCTACCTACCAAAAATTAACTGTCCCATATTTTGCACAATCCCGTTACCACAAGTATTGGCCTCTTTTTACGGCATTAGGAAGACAAACATAATTTAATTTAATTTCTCAATTTTTGGAAATATTGTGGTATTGATGCCTTTCTCAAGCTCAACCTTCAACCCTGTTACTCAGGTTATTAAAATAAACATATTTTTCTTTCATTTCTAAGTTTATCAGTAACTACAAATCAACATTTGATCCCAAACTTGCTAGCTGTATTGAGTGAAAGCTAAACTTTCAAACTTTTTTTATTTTGATATTTATATAAAATGTTTACAAAGAACTTTGGTAACAGGACTGAAAAAAAAAATTGCAGACCTTTTGTAAAATGAGGATCGAAATAAAATGGCTATAATAATTAGTTTGACATTCAGAGGTTGATGGTCAACATTGAATGTATGCTTAGGTTTAAAAATGGACAGTATTGGATAATAATATCAAACACACACAAACAAAAACAATTTTAAATGTGTCTTTCATTATAGTGAAAATCATTTTAATGAAATTATGCAAAATACAAACTAAAGGCCAGTAGGGGATGATTATAGGCAGCTCATTGTCTTAATTCACTTGCTATCGGCATGTGCAGGAAGAATTCATTTTGGACTTCATGTTTTGAGTGTGAACACTGTAAGCGGTAAGAGACGCATTCATTTTAAATGGCTAAGCAGTTAGATATGCTTGCCTATACACATTTTATATGTTTTAAAGTCATCTGACATTCACATCAGCATTTGCATGCTGTGACTCATTTTAAACGGCAACAACAACAAAAAATCTTATTACAAACGTATGACTTCAATACTATTGTGGTCCAAGACGAATGCTGACGTTTCTTGCAAAATAAGCATCATATTGTTGTGAGTCTGCCGACATAAGCTGCCTACCTAGACAGCATTTTAGAGCATCAAAGATGCACTCCTAAACAAGGGCTGTTCCAAAAGGAAGGCAGCAAAAGTATAGTTCCTTATTAAATAACTCATTTTGACCAGATTTTAAAGCAGAATATGTGTACCCTTTATGAATAATGCAATCCCAGAATATACTACAGTGAGCTTAGTGAAAGAAAAAGAAGGAAAAAAAAACCATCCACAATGGTTGAGAGAAATGCTCAATACAAAACATTTCTAGGAGAAGTACTGATAAAAATAGTTCAGTCTTTTTAGAAATATTGCGTGTAAATTCTTTGCCTTTTAGAGCATGTTAGCTTAGCAATATGCTAATAGCAGACTCCTTTGAAATAAAATTAGCGGTTAGCGTTAGCCATTCTCGTTCAGTTCCTAAAAAAGTGAGTGAACCTGCTGCGTATGCAAATGTATTTCAAATCAGTCACTTATAAATTTCCATTTTGGTTAGCATGCTACCTATGTACTGTAGGTGGTAAATATCAAGGTTAGGTTTTATAATACAGCCATAGGCCTAAATGTGGAGTTTGTAAATTATAATGTGTCTTTGAAGGCCACACCAGTGATTTAACAAATGCTTTGATGTTCACATACAATAATGATATACAGTGACTTTTACATTAACTATAGTCACAGATACATGGCTCTGCGTAAAACATTGTAGAAGAGTAGGGAAAAAAAGTATGCGTTTTTCTAGTGCTTTCTGTGGGAGTAGCATTTCATTTGTCTTTGAAGCTGACTGTGTTGATATCCTCCGTGGAGATGTGAACAAATACATCTGTTCTCATTCCTTTAATTACTGTGAATTCACAATCCTATACATGGACACTTTCATTGCTTTATGTGCCAGTTTTTACTGACAATGCACGCATGTAGGCGGAATATTGATCTTTGTTGAAGCTTGATGTTGTGACGAATATGTGGTCTGTTGGGATCTTGTTATGTGTTAAGGTCAGTGCTTGTATTTGTCAGGTTGTCGTCAATTTGTTGGCACAGGCAAAGTGTGAATAGTAGTAATGATGTTGATCATCTTGATTGACAATACTGGAACTTGACTTGTAGTTCTCTTGTCGAGTATGCTACTTCTTCATTAATCAAACACATTGGATTTATTTCACGCTTTTTGACAAAATTTGGACGTTAGTTGTCTGATATGGGTTTTGTAGTGGCTCCTTATATCTAGAGAACAAAATGGCTGATAAAATGTGTATTATTTACATTATACAGTTTAAAGACGTACAGTACGTAGTTAAAAATTTGTTATAGTAAAAAATTTTTTTTCAATTTTTATATTTCACTAGTTTTGAGTTTTTTTCACATTTTATCTGACTGTATTTATTTTATTTTTCAGGACAAAAGTCATGAAAAGTTATGATTTTGCCTGTATTTTTGTCTGTCAGACAACAAAAAAAGTGGTTATTTGGTTGCAAAGGTGTATATTTGTATCTATCTTTCAATGAAAGTGAATTATTTTGTCAGGCGAAAATTTTCATTTGATTGCTTTGAAAAGTATGTCACTACTGGAAGCAATTTCAAGTTTAAATATAGCTGCAAGCAGCAATCACGGGGCCAAGCACTCCAGAGGCAAATTGAAGAGGTAAGCATGGCATATACAGTACGTAGTTAAAAATTTGTTATAGTAAAAAATGAGTTTTCAATTTTTATATTTCACTAGTTTTGAGTTTTTTTCACATTTTATCTGACTGTATTTATTTTATTTTTCAGGACAAAAGTCATGAAAAGTTATGATCGTCGGATCTCTCTTTCGATGAAAGAGTATTTTTTGCCTGTATTTTTGTCTGTCAGACAACAAAAAAAGTGGTTATTTGGTTGCAAAGGTGTATATTTGTATCTATCTTTCAATGAAAGTGAATTATTTTGTCAGGCGAAAATTTTCATTTGATTGCTTTGAAAAGTATGTCACTACTGGAAGCAATTTCAAATTTAAATATAGCTGCAAGCAGCAATCACGGGGCCAAGCACTCCAGAGGCAAATTGAAGAGGTAAGCATGGCATGGTTGGTGCAAATATGTCAAAGCTTTGCAGAGATACAGCCTCATATGCATTTTGGCATCTTAACCAGCAAATTCGTTGATGCTCTAAACGAAAACCGTTTCGTATATCGACACGAAATCCATAACTTTTTTGCCAGGTTGGTCTGAAGATGATCCGAGTCAAAGTTGGTGAAAATTGGACTAACGGTCTAGGAGGAGTTCGAAAAAGTAGGTTTTCAACATGTATCAAAATGGCGGACAGGAAGTCCAGCCAATAATGACAAAATTGGTATCGATGTTCTCAGCATGATGCAAGGAATCTATAAACATCAGTCTCATTACAATATTATAATGTATGCAAAAGTTATTAGCATTTTTATAAATTGCTTTATAACTTTTGACCACAAGGTGGTGCTGCGGCCAAACTTTTTGAGTGTCATCAGGGCATGGTGCCGAAGATGCATACCGATTTTCATAACAACAAAGTCTAAGCGTTCTTAAAATATTGAATTTTTTGACAAAATTAAAAATGGCCGATGCCCAAAATGGCTGACATGGAAAAATGTTTTGTGATTTTTGGCCAAACCATTCAGAAGTTATAAGCAAAAATATGATTTTTTAAAATCTCCTGACCACTAGAGGGCACTGGGCTGAAACACTGCAGGTAGTCTCAGGTCATGCTTGTTATAACACACACCAAGTTTGGTCTCAATACGCCAAACCGTTGCAGAGATATAGCCACATCCATTTTTACGTGCTTTTCGTAGAATTTCTTCGTGCGTCATTCGAGAACGGTTGAACGAATCAACTTGAATTCCATAACTTTTTGCCAGCATGGTCTGAAGATGATCTGAGCCAATTTTGGTGAGGATCAGAAAAACCGTCTAGGACGAGCTAAACAAAGTAAGCTTTACGAACAATTAAAAATAGCGAAAAAACTAAACCCTGCGATTTTTGAATTGTGGTGTTCATTCGACTCGGCATGAGCCAATGATTCAGAGGAAAAAATAATGTTAATTTTGTGCCTTTAGGTTCAAAAGTTATTAGCATAAATAAATTGAATTTTTGGACAAGTGGTGGCGCTAGATCGTTGGAGTTAGAGACTCCAAACTTGCTGTGGTTAATGTTGAGACTGACAAATTTCACAACTTTCCCGCAAGCGGTTCTATGGGCTGCCATAGACTTTCGGCGGAAGAAGAAAATTACGCTAACGGATACAATAGGTGCCACTGCACCTTCGGTGCTTGGCCCCTAATTAGTGTCCGTGATGACACATTTTGTACCATGACACAATTATGCAACCACTAAAGTAACTTTTTACTCCAATTTTAGAACATGCATGTTTATATTCAATATTTTACTGTTCGTACAATTTCCGGGGTCTTTAATAAAGGTATTTATATACATTGTTATAGCAATATCTAAAGTTCATTGAAGTCTTTCAATGAAACACTATTTTTTTTTTCACCTGTAGTTTTGTCTACCAGGCGAAAAACAACAGTTTGATTGCATAGACAAGTTGTATTCTGTTACCACTGGAAGCCGTTTTCAGTTTTAATTAATGTCAGTGATGTTTTCTTTGCTCATTTTGTATTAAAACTCAATTATCCAACCAGTAAAATAACTTTTTGCTCCACTTTCAGGAAGGGGCGTGTTTATATAAAATATTTTGCTGTTCACAAAATTTCAGGGGGCTCTTATATATATAATTACAGCAATATCACTTAGTGCTACCTAAAGTTCACTGAGCTTTACAATAAACAGTATAAACATTTAACTGCAACATGCATACTGCGCCTCGCTCTCTGGGGAGCTCCTTAAAGAACAGACTTACTGTACTTCTTAGAAATAAAACCAAGGTAACCATGGCAAATACTAAAGTGTTAAGATGATAGAGAAGAGCTTCACTTGCACCCAAGGCGATTATTACTGCAGCGGTGCTCCGCTCAGCATGAATACAGACACGCAGTTATCTGACATTTTGCAATAGTGGGATAATTGCCCAAAATGCACAATAATCTCCATTGACTGTTTTGAGGATATCTGACCAGAAGGGCACAGAGACAAAATAATCAGGGAGAAATGGATGGGTTTACTCTCCAGAAGTGAATACTGATGCTCGTTTTTGCTTTACGTAACGAAAAACTCATTTGCAGCCATTTGCTGGCTCAGCGCCTTTCGAATTTTTGGTTTGAATTCATTTGCTTTTTTCCTTGCGTCTTTTCTTCACTGAAAAAACTAGGAAACATAAATGTACAATTCATTTCATATCGACACGAAATCCATAACTTTTTTGCCAGGTTGGTCTGAAGATGATCCGAGTCAAAGTTGGTGAAAATTGGACTAACGGTCTAGGAGGAGTTCGAAAAAGTAGGTTTTCAACATGTATCAAAATGGCGGACAGGAAGTCCAGCCAATAATGACAAAATTGGTATCGATGTTCTCAGCATGATGCAAGGAATCTATAAACATCAGTCTCATTACAATATTATAATGTATGCAAAAGTTATTAGCATTTTTATAAATTGCTTTATAACTTTTGACCACAAGGTGGTGCTGCGGCCAAACTTTTTGAGTGTCATCAGGGCATGGTGCCGAAGATGCATACCGATTTTCATAACAACAAAGTCTAAGCGTTCTTAAAATATTGAATTTTTTGACAAAATTAAAAATGGCCGATGCCCAAAATGGCTGACATGGAAAAATGTTTTGTGATTTTTGGCCAAACCATTCAGAAGTTATAAGCAAAAATATGATTTTTTAAAATCTCCTGACCACTAGAGGGCACTGGGCTGAAACACTGCAGGTAGTCTCAGGTCATGCTTGTTATAACGCACACCAAGTTTGGTCTCAATACGCCAAACCGTTGCAGAGATATAGCCACATCCATTTTTACGTGCTTTTCGTAGAATTTCTTCGTGCGTCATTCGAGAACGGTTGAACGAATCAACTTGAATTCCATAACTTTTTGCCAGCATGGTCTGAAGATGATCTGAGCCAATTTTGGTGAGGATCAGAAAAACCGTCTAGGACGAGCTAAACAAAGTAAGCTTTACGAACAATTAAAAATAGCGAAAAAACTAAACCCTGCGATTTTTGAATTGTGGTGTTCATTCGACTCGGCATGAGCCAATGATTCAGAGGAAAAAATAATGTTAATTTTGTGCCTTTAGGTTCAAAAGTTATTAGCATAAATAAATTGAATTTTTGGACAAGTGGTGGCGCTAGATCGTTGGAGTTAGAGACTCCAAACTTGCTGTGGTTAATGTTGAGACTGACAAATTTCACAACTTTCCCGCAAGCGGTTCTATGGGCTGCCATAGACTTTCGGCGGAAGAAGAAAATTACGCTAACGGATACAATAGGTGCCACTGCACCTTCGGTGCTTGGCCCCTAATTAGTGTCCGTGATGACACATTTTGTACCATGACACAATTATGCAACCACTAAAGTAACTTTTTACTCCAATTTTAGAACATGCATGTTTATATTCAATATTTTACTGTTCGTACAATTTCCGGGGTCTTTAATAAAGGTATTTATATACATTGTTATAGCAATATCTAAAGTTCATTGAAGTCTTTCAATGAAACACTATTTTTTTTTTCACCTGTAGTTTTGTCTACCAGGCGAAAAACAACAGTTTGATTGCATAGACAAGTTGTATTCTGTTACCACTGGAAGCCGTTTTCAGTTTTAATTAATGTCAGTGATGTTTTCTTTGCTCATTTTGTATTAAAACTCAATTATCCAACCAGTAAAATAACTTTTTGCTCCACTTTCAGGAAGGGGCGTGTTTATATAAAATATTTTGCTGTTCACAAAATTTCAGGGGGCTCTTATATATATAATTACAGCAATATCACTTAGTGCTACCTAAAGTTCACTGAGCTTTACAATAAACAGTATAAACATTTAACTGCAACATGCATACTGCGCCTCGCTCTCTGGGGAGCTCCTTAAAGAACAGACTTACTGTACTTCTTAGAAATAAAACCAAGGTAACCATGGCAAATACTAAAGTGTTAAGATGATAGAGAAGAGCTTCACTTGCACCCAAGGCGATTATTACTGCAGCGGTGCTCCGCTCAGCATGAATACAGACACGCAGTTATCTGACATTTTGCAATAGTGGGATAATTGCCCAAAATGCACAATAATCTCCATTGACTGTTTTGAGGATATCTGACCAGAAGGGCACAGAGACAAAATAATCAGGGAGAAATGGATGGGTTTACTCTCCAGAAGTGAATACTGATGCTCGTTTTTGCTTTACGTAACGAAAAACTCATTTGCAGCCATTTGCTGGCTCAGCGCCTTTCGAATTTTTGGTTTGAATTCATTTGCTTTTTTCCTTGCGTCTTTTCTTCACTGAAAAAACTAGGAAACATAAATGTACAATTCATTTCCACTGGCTATTGGGATTATGAAGGACATTTTTCTCAATTTGTTGCCAATATTCTGCAAACATTTAACCTTGCAAAATAAGACTTCACTTCACTGAACTGCATATTCTTTGCTCTGGCATGTGGGTTTTCTAGAATGCGAGCTCTTCGGTTTACACTGTACAGTCTTTAGTAGATCTGACACGTGGATGAATGCACAAGTGTCGCTCTTAATAGAAAACAAGCATTCAAGGTCAGTCTATGAATGCTGGCTAGGGAAAATCATATTTTTCAAGTGTTACAGAATTGGCATAACAATAAGTCTGCTGGTTATGCAATTCTTAGTGTTGCACAATATTGGATATAGGATCAGTGATTTTTCTACAAAGAAACATCTTTGTTTCTATCTTCTAACATTTGTTAAATCTTTTCGCCCAAACATTTTCGCCCAAATCTGTTAATTTATACAAAAATACATCAAAAATTCACTTCATGCAATGACTTGAATGCAACTCTTTTATGATGAAAATATTTGTAATTAAAGTAAAAAAATAAACTTTTATACCTGGTTGAATAATGTTATTTGGTGTGACTCACAAAAGCATTGATCTTTGTTTGCAAAAATGTATATTAATGAATGAATTAATAATTCATAATAGTTGTGAAAAAGTCCTTCTATTTTGCTTTTTAATATATTGAACAACTTAAAAAAACAATAATACAGATGCGTTTGCTTAAATGTATTCAAGGGGTAATTATAACATATCATTTCTTTTTTTACTTTTGGTTATATGACAACATATTTCTTAAAAGGATATAAATCATAGTCAAAACATTGAAAATATGAAAATATTACATTTCTAGGAACTTAAAACTAGATGAAATATTCCTGTGTAATACAATGATCTGCTTTCAGAAAATATTGATATATGTGATTATGTGGGATTTAATTTGGTCAATTAATCAGCATATTATGTAATTTATGTGATAAAAAAAATTAAGATTCCTGATTTCAATCTGGATTTAGTATTTAGTTGATTTGAGCACATTGTTGATAAAGTAGAGGATAGATTAACTGAAACAATTAATTTGTATGAAGAACATTGTAGTTCTAATTTCTGATCTATTTTAAAGTAAAAATGTGCTATTTTCAAGACAAATATCTCAAATTCTCAGGACTAATGCACAATATCTTAACAGCATTGAAAGTATATGACTATAATTTTTTTTTGCTTTTGCTTTAAAAACAACAACAAAAAAATATGTTTCTGTCCTTCTAGTGAAAACATTTGCTGTTTATTGTAATCATGAAATCATACCCACATGTTGTTTTAGACCACAGCATAAAACTGTGTAATCATGATGCTAATATCATCAATCAATCAACCTAGCAACCTTTCCGAACATAAAATTCCTTCATTTTTCCACACCGTTAACTAGCAGGAGTGCAAGTAGCTAGCGTGGGGCGTGTTATCCTGTGTCAGGATGATTAGTAGCTCTCTCCCCCCTTTCCTCAGGGATGTGTACGGCCCCCTCCACCCCCTTCTATTGAAACCGCTAGTGAGCTGGAGCGACTTGTTAACAGAAGCATGGCTGTTAACATTTTGTATTCCTGTGTTGCCCTTAGCTAACACCTGGCCGGCAGTGGGCGACGCTCCGCGGCGGGAGGGTGCTAGATGCGCTCGCGTGACAATGGCGGCAGCGCTGGCCCTGATTCCACAACTGTGCTGAGAAGCGGAGGGGCCTCTGGGGATGGCTCAGGTTACCGCCGTCGCATCCTGCTGCATTAGCAGGGCTCGGTGAAATAACAACCTGCCATCTGGAACGCCCGGCCAGCCTCTGCACAGACTCCCGATCGTGCACACCTTAATTAAGAGTTGTTTGTACAGGCCTCTGCCTTTTTTAGACATTTCTTACACCTAAGCCCATCCATCCCACTTGGGTTTCTTGTTTACATGCTAAGAAATTCACTTTTGCTAATGATGAGTCTCTCAGCAAAGTGCGTTTGGTGACTGTAAAGGAAGAGTTCTGTGAAGAAGCCATTATTTACTTTCCCTTGTGTTTTTCAACCAAACCGTTTTTTTGGCCCATTTTATTCAGCTCTTTCTGTTCAACGAGATTTTAGAGCTGAATCAATGTCAAATATGAAAAGATGAAGAAATGTTTGTCTCTCAAATGATTGACTTGGAATTTTTTTTATATATATATTCTACCAAAGTTTAATCTTTTTAATGAGTCAGTTATACCCACTCCGCTATTTTGGACTTTATGCCCCCCCCCCCCCCCCCACAAAAAAAA
>NW_015505350.1:1641971-1649704 GCF_001515645.1 Sinocyclocheilus grahami
AGGACCATGAACCCCCCCCCCCCCCCCCAAAAAAGAAAATTGCGAGTTTTGTTTATGAAATTGTAACTCAGCATCCTGTAATTGTGACTTAGTTTCTTTTAACTTCTGCACTTTATTTACTTTATTTTTAAATTTTTTTTTATTGCAACTCTGTCACAACTGTAATTTTACATCTCAAATACAGTCAATATATTTATTATTTTTATTTTTTTCGTTTTTACGGGGTTACACCTGAATTTATTTTATTTTATTTTATTTCAAAAATGAATATAATGTCAGCCCATTCCTCATAAAAATCTGTAATCACTTCAGTATCATCATCACTTCGTATAACTTCAAAACACTTGGAATATAGTGATAAAAGTCTTAAGAACTTCTTTCATAGTACATTTGCTGTGTATTTGTCCTATTTCAAGCTTGACAAATATGGATGCTATGAGATCTATTCCTTTAATGCTGCTTTCAGAGATCTTAAAAGCAGTTTGTAAAGGTAGCATGTTGGCGATGCATATGAACGATGGAAAGATGAAGGTACTCTTTGGGTCGAAGAGACGTTGGTGCAGTATGTTGAGTGAAAGCCCTCTGAGAGAGCAACTCTGTGCTCAACATGGCCCTCTCATGACCCCACTTTGGACAAGACAATGAACACCCTTGAAAAGCCTTTTGTCCTTCCATCCTTCGTGCTCTTCTCTTTGTCCCCATGTAAGTGGGGCTTACCTTTGTAAGTCTTCTATCTGCACCTCTGGTGAGGTAGAATCTTATGATTTGGCGGTATTGTGGTTCTTTAAGGGTTCCTTGAATTTAGATCTCTGTGCGCTTGCTTGCTTTCAGTAGATTTTATTTAAAACCACCCCTAAAGTAGTTCCCGTTTTAATTTCCCAGGCCTAAATACAAATTGAAACCTACAGGTTTTGCTTCAGCTGGTGTATAATTGGTTGCATCGCAATTACACCGTTTACGAGAACTGAAATCTTAACGGGCCCCTACACTGTGCAAAGCAATTTTTTTTAAACAGTAAATGTGTCTAAAGAGCGTGAAGGGGCTAGAGGGTCTTCAAGGGCTATAGCGAACGAGCTAATTAATGCAAAATACAGCCATGGGATTCAGGCTCATAACTGGCTTCTTCTGCTCTGTAGTAATCAGTTGGCTTTCGGGGGTGTAGAGAGAGGACACCCTTAGGAGTTAGAGCGGGGCCCCCCCCTACTTAATAACTTGGTGTGCCACGAGTGAGTTATGCTTTACTGTGTATAAATGAGCCTCTGCATTTGCACCTTGCATACTCATTTATGGACTGAGTCGGCACAGTTCTGCTGGAATTGATTAATGCGCTTTAGCCAAATTAATTTTACAACTACATAGATCTCAAATTGCTCAGGGAGGAGGAAAAATGGCTGTTGGAGGTCCCTTTTTTACTCTGTATTTGTAAAGTGATAGACCGCTTGTTTTTATTTGCTTCTGTCTTCTGCTATGTAATTATAAGCAGGTGCTTTAGTTACAGTATGCTATGTTTAGTAGTGAATCATCCCAAGAGAGTCTTTCTGCGTTATTCTGATTTACACAATCCTCTCAGATGTCGTCATGTTAGACTTGATCCCCGCCATGCAATGTAAAGATGTAGAACTGAAGTGGGCGAAGTTAATCAGAAAGCTGTGCTACTTTGAAATCCGGGGGGCATAGAAATGCTCATTTTTTGTATAAAATTTTTAGGAGTTTTTAAGAGGTTTTTTTTTCTTCAGTAAAAGTGTGCATTAAATAGTAAATGTGTACAAGTCTACCAGTTGCATTGGTAAGCTGTAATTTTACAGTTTTTTTTACCAGTGCCCTTGCCATTAAAAAAGTAAATTAAATCGTTACTGTATTTCTTGTAATGTTATCTTACAGTTTTGACTTAATTTCTTTTAAGTGCTACTTTATTTCTTGTAGTTGTCACTATATTTCTATAGTAATTACATAATATCTCACAACTGCGACTATTTTGACTTTCTCTTAAATGCGACTTAATTTCTCATAATTGTGAATGTTTATTGTAATTACGTGTTTTATAGTTTAAATGTATTTCCTGTAATTGTGACTGTCTTTGTCATGATTATAGCTTTGTCTTACATGTTAAGACTTCTTCTCACAATCGTGACTTTTTTTGTAACTGATTATATCGTGGAATTGTGACATCGTCAATGTTTCTCATAGTGCTGTCAAATGATTAATGGCGATTAATCGCATCCAAAATAAAAGTTTTTGTTTACATAATATATGTGTGTGTACTGTGTATATTTATTATGTGTATATATATATATATATATATATATATATATATATATATATATATATATATATACACACACACACATGTATATATTTAAGAAAAATATGTTACGTTTACATATTAAATATATTTATACATTTTATATGATATTACATTTATATATATATAAATAAATACATGTAAATATTTTCAAAATATATGCTGTGTATATATACACACATAGTATGAAAACAAAAACTTTTATTTTGGATGCGATTAATCGTGATTAATCGTTTGACAGCACAAGTTTCTCATAATTACATCCCTATTGCTCAAAATTGTAACCATATTTCTTGTCATTTTGAATTTTTAAATATAAAATTGTGAATTAATAACCCATAATTGTGACTTCTTTTCTTGTAGTTGCAACTTTTTGTGCCACTTTTCCACTTTGTGTCATTACCTACAGCAATGTTGATTAATTCTCACAATTTTTCATAACTGTTTCTTTATTTCTCAGAATTACAATTTTATTTCCCGTGATCGCAACTGTCACATAAGCGTATGAGTTGGTGGTAGGTTTTCGAGATCTCTGGGCGATGCATTTAGCAGGTTTGATGGCATTTTGAACGTGGTCACTATCGCTAACAGCCGTCAAAGAGTGAGTGGGATTTTCATTACCACTTAGAATCTCAAAGACAGCAGTGAATTCCCACCAGCCACAGTTTCGCAGGTCTCTCTCAGATCACAGAGATCTGATGTGCATTACACTTGATCCCTCTTAACGGTAATACTGTAAGAGAATTGGAAATGTGTTTTGTGGATTGTAGTTTGACAGCAACAGCTTCCCATAGATAGAATCTGGCACAGATCAGCACTGATTAATTAGCGTCGGACTTCAGCTATACAACGCTGCAGATAAATGAGTGTCTGTTTATCATTAACACCCTCTCCATCTCACTTCACTCGTCCCTTTAGGAGTCCTCCAATCATTTTATTTTCAATCATTTTTCCGCTCCATTAACTTTCAGATGCAAGCACGATAACAATAAAACGGTCAACTCGCACACCTTGAAAAACGCCAACCAGATGACCACATCAGCCAGGGTTTTTGTTCTCTTAAGAGTAAAAAAAGGCAATTTTTGTCTTAAAGGGATAGTTCATTTAAAATTTAAATAACACAAATTCTGTCATTTACTAACTCTTGTGTTATTTCAAAACGGTATGACTATATTACACGCAAAAGAAGATATTCTTACTTAGATTTTTTATTTAATAAAATTTTTTTTGTGTGTTCCACAGAAGAAAAACTAATTCTGGCTTGAAAGAACTTGAAGGTGAGTAAGAGATAACAGATTTCTTTTTTTTTTTTTTTTTTTTTTTTTTTTGGTGAATGGTTTATTACATTACAATTTAAAAGTTTGGGAACAGTACGTTTTTTTTCTTTTTTTTTTTTTTTGGAAAGAAATTAATTATGTTATTTAGTAACTCATCATTTGTACAAAACTGACAAGAAAGGCATTCATGATGTTACAAAAAATTATTTCTATTGCAAATAAAAGCTGTTTTTAACTTTCTGTTCACAAAAAAAAAAAACTTAAAATATTAAGCATTGCTAATATTCCAACATTGCCAATAATAATAATAATAATAATAATAATAATAAACATTTATTGAGCAGTAAATTAGTATATTAGAATGATTTCTGAAGCATCATGTGACATCATGCTTTGCATCACATTAATAAATTACATTTAAAAAATATTAAAATACAAAACAGTTATTTTAAGTTGTAATATTTCACAGTATTTCTATTTTTACTATGTTTCTGTTTTAAAAAAATGCAGCCTTAGTGAGCATAATGGGCTTCTTTAAATAAATAAATAATTATATAAATATATATATATATATAAGAAAAAAAAAACATACCAACCCTACATTTTTGAATCGCAGTGTACATGCTTCACTGCATTTTACTGGTTGTATTTAGCACTATGCTTTTTTTATTTTTTTTTATTTTTTTAGGGTCATCTTTGGGTCACAACCTACCGGCTGAGAAAAAGAGATTGTGTTGTGTTAATTCAGAATAAGTTTTGACCAAAATGCTCAAGAAAGCTCATGCTCCCAGTAAATCCTTCTGTCCTATTCTCCCATAAGCCCTCTAAGCGAGACCTCTCGCTCACATCCGTCAGGCCGCATACGGAGCCTGTAGCCCCTGCTGGAGACGAACAATAGATGGGGAAAGTGTTAGCGTGGCGTGCTTGCAGGCTGCTGCCAGGCTGTTAAGCGGCGGACTGAAAGCACACCTGTGGAGAGAGGGGAGGCTAATCGGATTTCCCTCTCTGTGTTACGGCCGCTCACTGCTTTTCATATGTTTTATATTTATGGAGCGTTGCAGCCCCAGCCAGCGCCCCTCTCCAAACCTCTACGCTCTGATTAGATCCTAGATGATGACTGTGGCTCAGAGCTGCAGTGATCAATCCTAATTTGCCGTTGGAATTAGATTAATATATAAAAGCTACAGTGCGCTGACCTGGCGGTTGAAAGGACGTCTCACTGTCACGGGTCCATAATGAAGCCCTAAAGAAAGAGACAGACAAGACCATCTCTGTCTTGTTTTTGCCTGAGTGGTTGAACATGGTTCATGGTTGCTCTTTATGATGGTAATGATAGTTGTTATTAAATCGAGAACGTGCTCGACTGTCAATCATCCACTTAATACCGTAATGCCGTAATCCGTTTGGTTTAGATTGTGATGTCACAGCTGGGCCATTGAAAAGTCATTAGCCCATTGCATTGAGCAGCTTCACTGAGGACTCATTCAATTTTCAGACATGTGGAATGTCATACTTTGTCATATCTTGACCATGCTCTTTATGATGGTAATGATAGTTGTTATTAAATCGAGAACGTGCTCGACTGTCAATCATCCTGGGCGGCACTTAATACCGTAATCCGTTTGGTTTAGATTGTGATGTCACAGCTGGGCCATTGAAAAGTCATTAGCCCATTGCATTGAGCAGCTTCACTGAGGACTCATTCAATTTTCAGACATGTGGAATGTCATACTTTGTCATATCTTGTTATTGTTTGGCTTTTTGAAATCTTATTTTAGTTACAGCAGATGCCCAGCTTAAAAGGATGAAGGCAGCGTATGTGCTTCTGTCTTTGGCATCCTTATTATATCCCATAATACAATTCCAAGACAATTATCTTGCTGAGAATTTTTACAAAGACAGCAAACGTCATGCTCCCAGTCAGTGTTTTAAAAATGTCCTTTAAATTTAGTCACTGTCTTGTCATATTAATTTTTTATAGAATTTCCTTTGACTGAGATGGCTTAAAAATTGTAGTCTGCAAAAATAACATTGTCAAATGATGTGCAAAACTTCAGGTTAGCCGTGCACTATTACACTACCAATATTTTTCACTATTCTTTTTTTTTTTTTTTTTTTTTTTTTTAATTAAGAAATTATTTTATGAAGCAAGGATGCTTTGAATTTATTTTGAAGTGACAGAAATATTTTGTAGCATTATAAATGTCTTTAGAATTTCAAATAAACAAATGAACAATGCTTTCCTTTGAACTTTCTATTCATCAAAGAATTCTGAAAAAAAATATATCATGGTTTTCGCAGAAATTTTAAACAGCACAAAGGTTTTCAACACTGATAATAAAAAATGTTTCTTATTCAGCAAGTCAGCATATTAGAATGATTTCTGAAGGATCATGTGACACTGAAGACTGGAGTAATGGCTAAACAAAGTACTGTATATTCAAATAGAAAACTGTTATTTTAAATTGTAATATTTCACTATATAACTGTTTTACTGTATTGTGTTCAAATAAATGCAAGCTTGGTGAGACTTTCAAAAACGTAAAAAAATACAAATAAATAAATCTTAGTGCTTACCAACCAAAACATAGGCCATGCGCTCTAGTTATTAGTAACACAAAATCAGTAGATCGCATTCAAATTTATATTTAGGTTCAAACTATTGCTCAAATTAACAAGATACTAGACTGCACTGTCACACATAACACATCCTCGTATTGCATTTTGAAAAGAAAAAAAAAAATCTCTGGAGATCCCTGAATGCAGTAAAATGTTTTTTTTTTTTTTTCTCTGTCTCTCTCTCTCTCTTTGTGTTGGCGATAGTTGGCAGAGTAGACATGAAAATATAGGTGTACAGACTCAATTTTCAGCTTGCCTTTTCATAACTTGGGGAAACCTGACACTGGGTAGTATATCAAACTGTCACGGTGAGGCGTCTGTTTGCCTGTCTGCTTTCAGGGCAGATGCAGTTGAGAAAATTTGGGGCAGAGCCGGGGGCCCTTATTTTATCATTGTGATGAAAGAAAGAAAGAAAACTGGCACTGTGCTGTTGTCATTGAATGCCCCAAACACACTTGTATTCTCACGGAAATACCACCCGCTATTACCCCAAAACTTCTGCAAAACAAGTTCTGCTCATTTAAGAGTAGTTTACCTTAGATAACTTACTCGGATTGCCTGGTAGTGTGTATCGCTTACCGAAATATATATTCCTTCCAGTACTTTGCATCTGTTACTTTTTTCCCCAAGAGAAAATAATAATAATAATAATAGTTATTATATTATTATTATTATTATTTTGTTGTTAATATCAGCTGCGTCACGTGGATACATTTTCTATGTTGTTTACGCTTTGATTTGAACGAAAACAACGTATCCGCGTGACGCAGCTGACACAGAATAGCATACGCTGTTTACGTTCAGTGGATACTCTCCAAAATGGCACCAGGGTGACTCGGAGGAGACAAATTGTTGAATAAAGTCGTTATTTTTGTTTTCTTTGCGTATAAAAAGTATTCTCGTTAGCTTCGTAAAATGACGGTTGAACCCCTGATGTCACATGGATTATTTTACCGATCTCCTTGCTACGTATCTGTACCTTGATCATGGTAATTACATTTCTGTCTATGGGAGGGTCAGAGAGCTCTCAGAATTCATCAAAAATATCTTAATTTATGTTCCGAAGATGAACGAAGGTCTTACCGGTTTGAAACGACATGAGGGTGAGTAATTAATGACAGACTTTTCATTTTTGGGTGAACTATCCCTTTAAATGATCTACTACCACTAATAATACTAGTAACTACTAGGGGTGCAACGGTTCAACTTACGGTTCGGTTTATATCACGGTTTTAGAGTCACGGTTTTGGTATGGTTCGGTATGTGCTATGTTTAGGGAAAAAACTATATTGTCAAATAAAATAAGAATAAATAATCTAACTACAAGCAACAGCACAAATAAATGCAATAGAGCAAAGATACAAATCAAATAAACAGTGCTTTTCAGGTTTTTTAGGTAGGTCTAACGGTTTTTAGATACAGAAATTGAATAAAGTAATCAAATGTAAAACTACATTGCATATTTGACTGTATACATTAAAAATGATTCGTTATTAAAGTTACAAAAGTTATTCAATCAAGAGCAGTGAGTGATT
>NW_015505350.1:1650283-1651676 GCF_001515645.1 Sinocyclocheilus grahami
TATTATTATTATTATTATTACCAACACTACTATTACCAATATTAATACAATATTATTATTTATGATATAATACATAATGATATATCATAAGATATATCATATATCATTTTTTTTCTTCCTTATTTATTTTATTTCATTTTTTTGCAAGGTGGCCAGCACTGGCAGTGAGTGCCCCCTCAAAAAAATATTGCATGACACCCCTGGCTATATCGAAGTAGTATTCTGTTCAAACTGTGTGCGTGTAAATGTGTGTGGGTGCATGTAGTGCTTGAAAAGATCTCCATAAAGAGCTTTCTGGCTGGCAGGGTTTAAAATTGTCGCCTAGTGGTTGGGGTAAGCCGCGTAGAGATTTGATGTTTTATCCCCACCTTAAATCAGACCGAATCCCGTCGAGTGTCGGGGGGAGGATGTTTGCTCACATGGTTCAGATTTTAGTGCAATCATGTGTCATTCAGGATGCTGGCTGGGGAATTCAGCCTTGGTTATTTATATACATATTGTTATACTGACAGTAAAAGAACCGGCATTCACAACCTATTTTATTTACATAATGTTCAGTAGTCTGTTTCACTCAAAAATACATCACAACAAGAGACTTGATTTCATCCATTGAAATGAATGTATAGCTAGATGGGCGTGGCCTCTTTGATAGAGGCCTTGATGATGTCATCAGAAAAGGGAAGTTGTTTCAGAGACAAAGCAAGGTTTTACATTTTGATGAACGATTACTACGATAAGCATGTTCTTGTACTTTGAAATAATGTGCAGTGCTGAATTATTCACAATAAGACCAGTAATTTGTTTTAAGAACGATGTTGGATAATCCATGCAAATTGAACCAATCACAAACATTAGCATTCAAACTAAGTTGACTTTAGATGCATTTAACGCTTCGCCTGGCGAGCAGACCGTCTTTAGCTGACTGCTTGACAGATCTGGGTTTCAGCATCACTGACTACAAAGAATTACTCAGCAAAGATAATTCAGAGAAAGCTAAATTATGACCCTCTTTCCAGGGATTCATTCCAATCAGCTTTCTTTCAGGAAAACAGACAGACATTTGGATGTCAGAAGAGTTATTTTTGCCTTAACGAGGTCAGTGTTATTAATGATAATCTAAATAAAGCTATTCGGTTGGATTTTATTTATTTGCTATTTTTTGCATTATATGCTAGACTCCCTTGAGATGGTCTTGATGGCCTTAAAAATGTGCAGTATTTCTGAGTCTGAAAATAGTCATCACTGAGAGATGCTTTACTGTGAATTGATAAAACAGCTGTCAAATGCTGAAATGAAGTGCCAAAAAAAAATTTTTTTGGAGTTTAAAAATGCACAAGTTGGAGAGACACAAATGATCACTCTCTGGTGGACCACTGGGTGACCACTTTATATA
>NW_015505350.1:1651696-1652972 GCF_001515645.1 Sinocyclocheilus grahami
ATATATATATATATATATATATATATGCACACACAATATATACAAATGAACATTTTTAATTCTATGAATTACAACATACTATTAGTGTTATTATTAATTTATGGCACCACTTGTTATAACTGTATGTCATATTCCAAAATAAAAAGAACTGTTATTCATATAATAATTAATAATGAAAAATATTCCTTGCAATTAAGGAGGCTATTTTATTTTATGCGAGCAAGAATCGTTATGTGAGCAGTGCATCTCTTTGGTTTTGTCATGGCCGTTTGTGTTATGTGTAACGGCAGGTCTGTCCTCATGTCCTCCTCATCATCTACTTCCTGTCACACACACACAACCACAACCACTCAGCCCTCCAGCTGCCAGCGATGCACTGAAAAAAACACATGATGCCACAATGCAAAAACAAAAATAATAATAATAATAGCGCACGAGACAACACAGCCTTGGCTTGCCATGCAGGAAGACACAGAGGCATTTTGATGGTCCCATCACTGCCAGATCATTTCCACCTCAAGGAAGGAGTGAAGTATTTTTAAACCACGCTAGTGTGAAGCAAAAAATATTCTGCACTGTTTTCCTTTAGCGTAAAACACTTCTTTCATCGTCCTGTACAAGATCTGCTGTGAGTGAACATGAGAAGGATGCGACAGAAAGCGAACGCGAGTGAGCTTGTCTGCTTTAGTGATTTTTCTGAGAATAGTGGAGCTGGGCGGCAGTATGACGGCCAAGTTTCCTTCTCATGGCTCCGGCTGTGTTAAGTCAACACGTTTGGAGTTTAGGGATTCTGGGCTTAGTGCTGAGGGATTATAAGCAGTTGATTATTGCTTCAGCGAGTATTAAGATTGCTCTCAACCCTTCCGGGGTTATAAATCAAGCCAAGCCTGGCCATAGGGGCGTAATGAGCAGTAATCGCTCGCTAATGAGCTGGAGTGGCACAGAACACCCACCTGTCCCTGCAACCACTGCAACAATGCCATTCATTTTCTTTGCTTCGGTTGTGGTACATGCTCAGACAGGCATCACTTGTGTATGACTGCTCATACCTTCAACTTATTTTCTTATGCTGCAGACATGAAGGATATTCACCTGGCAGACAATAAAACCGGCTAAAATCCCATAGGTTTACTCTGAAGGAAGAGCCGAGGCTTATCTAGAGAGCGTAATATGACTCAGGAGGGGCTCTTTTGTATGGACTACTTGAAACGCCACTTATATGTGGAAAAAAAAATAGATTTTTAAAACTGTTGGCAACACTCTACTGTATTTTGCC
>NW_015505350.1:1653649-1654628 GCF_001515645.1 Sinocyclocheilus grahami
GACAAATATATAATATAGTATAAATAAAATGTAAAATGTACATTATTTTCCATAATTCTTTTTTAAATATCAATTGCAAAAAGCTTTGTCCAGATGTTGCTTTGATGCAGATGATTCATTAATTTATTATTTATTGTTACATTTAACTACATTTTCAAACATGAATTAAATAAACAGCTTTAAAGATGTGTTGGTCAATTTGAAAAGTAATTGAAAAGATTTGTCGCTACTTCCATTTCATTGTGATTTTAAAAGAAAATAAAGAAATACATTTTCAATTGTATTAAAGTCGCACTCCTAGTCCAACATACTCTGACCACCTAGCAACCACCCAGAACACCCTAGCAACCGCATTAACATGCTGACAGCACAAGAACACCTTTGAAATGGCAAAGGAACACTGGCAACCATCCAACACTTTATTCACGGTGGGTTTTTGAACAGAACCCTTTGCGTTTCCTTCAGAAAATGTAAAAATGTAGTTTTATTTTTCCAGACCTAAGGTTGATTTCATCCACTCACACTCTCATAGCCCTTATTTATTTTGCCTCTGATTCACTTCTTGGCTCACTGGCTCTTCAAGGATCCAGTCAAGATGATGTATTTCCTATGGTCATAGACGCGATCCGTGATGTTCTGTGATGTTCAAGCATCTCTCAGGTTGTGTTATACACACACACACACACACACACGCACACACACACTATACATAACCCCACACATTGCCAATTATCTCCAACTCCGCTGACATTCCCTTCCACTGGTGTTTTTATGACTTTATCACCTCATGAAAATGATTTGGAGTCTTTCACTGTTGTGTTATTAATGGATAAGCAGCGTTTTTGATGATCGCTCTGATACAGCGACATTCAGACATTTTCGTAGCTCATGGTCAAGGTCAGGGAGGTACGTTTGCACGGAAAGCAAATAAATTCATTTAAAGTCCCCATGAAATCAAAATTTAAGTTTTTTGGGTGTT
>NW_015505350.1:1654638-1664522 GCF_001515645.1 Sinocyclocheilus grahami
CACACACACACACACACACACACACGCGCGCGCACACACACACACTATACGTAACCCCACACATTGCCAATTATCTCCAACTCCACTGACATTCCCTTCCACTGGTGTTTTTATGACTTTGTCACCTCATGAAAAGGATTTAGAGTCTTTCACTGTTGTGTTATTAATGGATAAGCAGCGTTTTTGATGATCACTCTGATACAGCGACATTCAGACATTTTCGTAGCTCATGGTCAAGGTCAGGGAGGTACGTTTGCACGGAAAGCAAATAAATTCATTTAAAGTCCCCATGAAATCAAAATTGAATTTTTTTGGGTGTTAGTATCAATATGTTAGTCTTAAGGTTATCTATAAGGCAGTGTGCTCCAAAACAGTGACACAATTCGCGTTTAGAAGATATAAGCATTCAAAGCTTGCAGTTCGTCACTTCCGCCAAAACGGCTCAACGATTTTTTTGAAGTCACATCGTACTTCAGCTTCTCATTAAACTTTCTGTCCAATCAAATCCTCTCTAGAATCCGAAGCGCCCACCCCCTACACTATAAAGTAGACGCTGAAGCCGCAGCTGAAATCGGTCACTTGCCACAGAATTAGTATTTTCTGTACAGTGAATGGCACGTAGTGCACTATATAGGGGACAGGGAACGATTCAAACAGTGTAAATATGCTTTCCATTGAGGAAAAAAAGAAGTCTGGTTTCACGCTGTGTCATGCTAACCACCGCACCGCACACACACTCTGCTCCGGTCCAGAGACACGATAGCACGGAGCAGATCACATGCGTGAGTCGGGGCAGACCACAAAATGTATCGGAGCTATTTGAATTCTACACAGAATGCTATATTTTATAGCAATATGGATGAGATTGTGGATGGCATACCCTGTCAAATGCGGCTTTACGGAGCTTAATGGCTCTGAACGGCTCTAGCCCAAGATATAAACGAACGCTATTGGCTATTTTAAAAAGGGTCAAGGCTGCTTGATAGGTCCCGCCCTGTCTTCCTGTTTCAGTTAAAATGACGTCAACACACAGAGTAATGCTGCATGTTTCTAAGCATTTCAGGGAACCTTTAAACTCCCGAATCCATTTCAGAAATCTGGTTATTTACCGTAGCAAACTTAGTGTCCCATCACCCTGAAACCTTCGCGTCCCAGCGATTTGCAAATGGAACTTCGCTTTACCTTGAAGCTTTTACGCACTCTGCTCTAAATGCTAGCGGGGTTCCCTTTTTGATCCCAGAAGGAGACGGTCTCTTACGCACATGCAGGCACACATCAATAACAGCCCCCGTGCCAATAAACTTCTCACTCTTGCCCATTGAAAGCAAACCTTTCTGTTGACCCAGCAGGCTTTTGAGCACAGGACAGGCATGTGAATGAAGCTCCGCGAAAGGAGTGAGGGGTGCTTGCCTGCAGCTTTGAGCACACTTTAAAACCTGCAGGGACACCATTGTGAACCTACTCGCAGGCTCCAACACGGCTATTGTTCGCCTGCAAGTCATGTTGAGTAGGAGGACCTCAAAAACTGAACGTGGGTTGTAAACAAGCTTTTTAACTTGCACTAGCATGGAGGATATCTGTGCAACGTTAGTTTAGGGCTTGATTTGTTCTCTTTATAGTTTGTGAAATGCCAGTACATGAATTACCAAGGTAAGCTTTAATATGAACATCCTCACTCTTGTTTTTCTTCAAACTTTACATTTCTGAAGATCCTTTGAGGTGAAATGTGTGATTTTGTACTACTAACTTCAGAATTGGATTTTTTCTTCTCCGTAAAATGGTTTCTCCAAACATTCCATCTGTCTGCCATTGGTTATACAAACAGATAGTCCCGCCCCAAACACATAACATTGGTTGAGCCAATTTTGGTTTGTTGGACTGGTTTTGTAACATGTAAATAATTAAATGTTCTTCAGGAAGCTTTTGATCTTTGGTATTTTTTTTTTTTTAGAAACTGAATTAATTCTGAATTCTAGCTCATGACCATTGTCATGTGGTTATTGACCCCCTGAATAACACTGGTTGATTTCATATAAGCCTCTTAAATTTCAGCAGAACATGCTGCATCTATTTTCATTTCATTTTCCCCAGGTGGAATTTCCTGATCGATCTGACCTCTGCAGCATTAGCATGTGCCATTGGGTCAGCTGTGAGCAGACCTGCTGGCTCTCTCCATCTGATCTTTCTTGCACTGTGACAGATGATGTCCACTCAAATCACTGAAGACATTTTTTTTAAAGGGATAGTTCACCCAAAAATTAAACTCCTGTCATCATTTGCTCACCCTCAGTGTTATTCCACACCTGTAAAATGTGTTTCTTATGCTAAACAGATATATTGAAGGATGCTGGTAGCTAAATAGTTGCTGGTCCCCAATCGACACCTCCCCAAATCTAATTAAATAAAAAATGGAACTATGAATTTTTATCTTTTAAAAAAAATTAACACTTTAGTATAGGGAACAATTCTCACTATTAACTAGTTGCTTATTAGTTTGTCTATTGTTAATATATTGGCTGTTTATTAGTACTTATAAAGCATATATTCTGCATGACCATAATCTACATCCCTAATCTAATCCAACCCAATACCTAAACCTAACAACTACCTTACTAACTATTAATAAGCAGCAAATTAGGAGTTTGAGGTAAAAGTTGTAGTTAATGGTTTATTAATGGTGAGAATTTTACCTTAAAATAAAGTGACCAAAAAAAAAATGCTTCTTGTTTATACTTCATTAAAAGTGAAGCTTATATATATATATATATATATATATACATACAGGTGCATCTAAAAAATGTTAATTAATTAATAATAATATAGAATTAATAATTTTTTTTCTGTACTATTTCAAAAAGTGAAACTTTTATATATTCTAGATTCATTACATGTACAATAAAACATTTCATACGTTTTTTTGTTTTAATTTTTATGATTAGAGCTTACAGCTCATGAAAGGCAAAAAACAGTATCTCAAAATATTACAATATTTACATTTAAGTTTCATTAAATGACCATCCCTACAGTATAAATTGTGGGTATCTCTTGTTCTTTGAAACCACAATAATGAGGAAGACTGCTTACTTGGCAAACGTCCAGAAGACAATCATTGACACCCTCCATAAAGAGGGTGAGTCAAAGAAGGTCATTACTGAAAGGGTGGCTGTTCACAGAGTGCTGTATCAAAGCATATTAAATGCAAAGTTGACTGGAAGGAAGAAATTGGGTAGGAAAAGCTGCACAAGCAACAGGGATGACTGCAAGCTTGAGAATAATGTCAAGAAAAGCCGATTCAAACACTTGGGAGAACTTCAGAAGGAGTGGACTGAAGCTGGAGTCAGTGCATCAAGAGTCACCACGCTCAGACATCTTCAGGAAAAGAGCTACCAAGACACTTCTGAAACAGAAACAACGTCAGAAGCATCTTACCTGGGCTAAGGAAAAAAATAACTGGAATGTTGCTCAGTGGTCCAAAGTCCTCTTTTTAGATAAAAGTAAGATAAAAGTAAATTTTGCATTTCATTTGGAAATCAAGGTCTGGAGGAAGACTGGAGAGGCACAGAATCCAAGCTGTTTGAAGTTTCCGAGGTCAGTGATGATTTGGGGTGTCATGACGTCTGCTGGTGTCGGTCCATTGTGTTTTATCAAGTCCAAAGTCAGTGCAGCCGTCTACCAGGAGATTTTGGAGCACTTTATGCTTCCATCTGCGAACAAACTTTATGGAGATGCTGATTTCCTTTTCCAGGAGGATTTTAGCACCTGCCCACACTGACAAAACCACTTCCAAGTGGTTTGCTGACCATGATATTACTGTGCTTGATTGGCCAGCCAGCCAACATGCCTGACCTGAACCCCATATGGAATCTATGGGATATTTTCAAGAGAAAGATGAGAAACAGTCGATCAAACAATACAGACGAGCTGAAGGCTCAATAGTGCCTCAGCAGTGCCACAGGCTGATCGCTTCCATGTTACACCTCACTGATGCTGGAGTTTGTTCAAAAGTACCCCCGACCAAGTATTGAGTGCGTAAATGAACATACTTTAAAGAACTTGAACTTTTCTGTTTTGCAAATCCTTTTATTGATTGATCTTAGGAAATATTCTAATATTTTGAGATACTGGATTTTTGACTTTCATGAGCTGTAAGCTCTAATCATCAAAATTAAAACAAAACAAAAAAACCTTTTGAAATGTTTTACTTTACATGTAATAAATCTAGAATATACAAAAGTTTCACTTTTTGAAATGTTACAAAAAATTTACTTTTTCATGATATTCTATTTTTTTTAGATGCACCTGTATATATAATAATAATAATAATAATGATAATAATAATACTTATTAGGGATACACCGATACCACTTTTTCCAGTACTCGCCCGATATCGATACTTTTATTTTTGGTACTTGCCGATACTTTTTAATAGATGATTGTGTGCGTTTTATTCATCAAATAAATTATTCTTAAGGAATAAATTATATTTTAAAATATATTTATTATTAAAAATAAAAAAAATTATAGTTTGTTTAATTGTGATTAAATAAATGTTGCCTTGATGTCTTTCAGAAACATGAATACATTAAGGCAAAAAAAAAAAAAGTATGGGGTCATTTTTTTTTACAGTACAGTGTACAGTAGATAACCGTACAACCGTAAATGTAACAAAGTAATATGCAGTTCTATGAATCATCTCTTATATATATATTTTGTTCTTTAAACATTCTGAGCAGCCATTCAGCAAATCCAAGGACTGAAATTGGGCTTTTTGTCAACTTTTTTTAGTCATATCTTGTTTTTTTTTGCCCACCACAGGGCTCTAGGGATTAGAAAGGAGTCGACATCTCTGACTTTTATTCTTCTTTTTTTCTTCCAGATTATTCATACAGCTTAACACACTATCATAGAAAAACACACAGAGAGCAAAAATAGTTTGCTCTTGAAGTTCTTCCCAGAGAGACGTCAATCAAACGCATCTTCCCTTTCACAGATATATATTTGCACTAGACATCAGCTGTCAAAGCTGTTGCTTTGCTGAAAAGACGGAAAGCGTTCCCATGGCCCCAAAGGTACACCCTTGTACACGCGAGACCTTGGATATTCAGGAGCACAGCATATTGCGCAGAATCTCCACACTACGTGGTGATTTTCTTTGAACCGAAGCTTTTGGAAATTAAGACAATGCACTTTAACAAAAGCCCCTCGAGTGCTGCCATAAAGGCTCTTTTGTCTCTGTATGAATTAACATAAGCTAGAAGACTCTTTCTAAATGCTAAAAAATTAGTAACCTAAAAGCAAATGGTTTGGAGATTCCGGCCCGGCAGCTGAAGTGCTCTTGCGGGTCTTTAGGAGAAAAGCAGTTTTTGTCCACAGCGGAGGTCGATGGAGCAGAGGTCTCCAAGTCATTAATCACGGCCATCTTTTCAGCTGCCAGTCCATACAAAAGGTGACCCCCGACTCCACAGGGCTTGGCAATAAAGAGGCTGTTTGAGGGGGGGTTAGATATAGTTTACTGTGGATTATTGCGGGAGTGCCATACATTTATATTACAGTGGTCTTAAAGAGCTTATCTGCTGGGAAATGCTGAGAGTGAGTCCACCATATTGTCCCACTCGTACTGTTGGGTTTTTTTGCTTTAAGAGGATCTAGAACCAAATTCCATTATGATTAAGCCTTCTATTTTTGATTCGTTGGTTGACTTGTGATTCTGTTTTTTTTTTACCAGCTTAATGTGCTATACAAATAAACTTGCCTTGCCTTGCCTTGCCTTCTCGACTTGATAACCAGTCTTGCTAGTAAAGTTTTGATGGATGAAGACTGCAATCAAGGTAAAGGCGATTGCGGTGGCGTACAGTACAGTAAGCACGCGTGAGTCCATTATAATAATGCGTGTATGAGTGCTCTTGACGCACTGATCGCACATTGTATTTATGCACAGGCACAGACATTTCCGTACATTCACGTTGTTTCCACACACATTCACGATAATGTTTTGATTTGTCATGTTTATGTTGCTGTGTTTAGTTATACTGAATGGATCCGTGTACTGTAGTAGATATATGCAGTCAGCAGGCGATTGGTTAAGGTTTTTTTGGCGTCTCCATGTGGTCCTGTTCGGTATCGCAACTTGGCTTCTCTAAAATGTAAAAAAGCTCTTTGCTGTTGCACTGTACACATACTATAAAATTCTGATTTTTTTTTCTTTCATGTGCTTATATAGGCTCCTTATATCATTTGGTTCTTTGGTGTCCTTTTGGAGTTTCTAAGTGTCCTTTTTTTGGAAAGTCATCTAAATTTATCTTGAAAAAAGCTTGCAGAAAATACTGATTTTTGAGAATCACCCTTTAATCTTTTGGCTTACTTTGCTGGATATAGCAAATGATGACAAAATAAACATTTGAAACCAGATAAATGGTCTATGCTTAATTTCATGAAGTGTGCGATTAATCGCGATTAATCACAGAAAAAGGGTGTGATGAATTAGATTAACAATTTTAATCGATTGACAGCCCTATATATATAATTTTTTTTATTTTATTTTACAAAATGTTCATTTCCCTCATAATACGTACATTACTGTAATGATCATTTGTTTTTTTACATTGCACTAATGAAAACCATCCTGTCTAGACATAAAATATGTTTTAAAATGAAAATACAGTGTAAAAATTTCATTCATTTCATCGTTATAGCATTATCTATACATGTATTAATTAACTGAAATAATATGCCATATTTATTAACATTTTTTTCAGTACTACATTACTTGAATGCCAGTTGCTGTAATGTGAAAAATAATTTTAATTCTATGGTACATATAGCCCAGCATTTTAAAATAATTGAATTATTTGATATCAGAATACATTAGTGAGTACTTGTATTTCTACTTAACAATTATATTTTGCCATAAGAAATTCTAACCTGTTTTTTTTTTTTTACTATTATGTTTAATTTTGTTTGTTTGTTTAATTGTTAACTTATTGTCATTGCTATTATGTATTTTCTCCTATAGTTGGCATTACTGTAATCTCAATGTCATTACTGTAATGTGAAAAATATCATTCTCAGATTTTTTTTATTTTTTTATAAAATTGAAATATTTGATTCAATTCACCATTATAACATGATCTATATTCATACTATAAATGTAATACAACAAATAAAACAAATTGCCATGATAAGTCCTTAGAGTTCTATTTTACAAATGTAGTTTACAATTTAAGCAATATATCATTGTTTTTCTTCATATTTCAAAATGAGTTGTTTTGTTTTGTTTTTTTTACTTGTCAAGACAATAGTCATAACAATAATGTCACAATACAGAAAATAGGCTGCATTTTCTTTGTTCAAAGTATATATATTGTTTTCATTTTGAGGTGAAATGTGACCCATGAAATGTGACAATTTCTGAAAGATTATTTTTTTTATTGTTTATACTATTTTAACACAACATTGCACACTCCATCAGCAGATGCAGTGGATGCATGAAATGCTGGTCTAAAATGTCTGAAGACTGCACGGCCTGCGGTTTAATCCATTACAGATAGTAAACCTTGTATCGTCAGAAACAAGTCCAGGAAATGAAATGAATCAAGCAGGGGAACCTCACTATCTTAAGTGAGCCTGAGAGGAAACAATGACCCAACCTCTAATCAACTTCATAAATCCATGTCGACATGTTTAAGACCTCCTCCGCTGCTCCAGTTCTGTGCGATATCCTGTCTGTGGAAAATCAGGGGACCTATAAATTGATGTCAGGTTGCGTGATGCTGCAGTGGCACGGTGCACCTACACCAATATATATTCTCTCCACACGGCCATTTAGTTTTTACACTGTGCTACAAAGTGTCATTTAGTTACAGAGATGCATGCATTATTGCGTACAAGCTTGCATTGTGACGGTCTAATGTTTCTCACAATGCTGTTTGCTTTGTAATGAGGATTTTAGGATGAGGCTGGAATATTAATGAGGCAGACGATAATGCAGATTCATTTTCCTTGTGTGTTAAAGGAACAACGCAACAACAAAATGACAGTTTACTCACCTTCATATTATTTAATTCCCATGTGAATGTCTTTGTTCCATAGAATGCAAGAGGTCCTATAGTCCGACTCCTTTAGGGTCTTGTCATAGGAATAAATTATATGTTAAAATATATTAAAATACAAAAGAGTTATTTTAAATTGTAATGATATTTCACATTACTTATGTTTTTTACTGTACTTTTGATCAAATAAATGCAGCCTTGTTTTGTTTATGTTCAAAAACATATATTCCATTCCATTTAAATTGTAATCTTAGGTTTAGCTGTGAAAAAACAAAACAAAGCAATAATCATGGTAAACCAAGTCCTTTTTTCCCCCATCTGTGTCTTCTTGCAGAACCGTACGGACTGAACTGGCTTCTTTCCCTCCGTTTGATGTTGAGAAAAGAGATAAGGTCACCATGGAAGTGAAAGAACGCAGACCCTACCGCTCTCTGACCTCCAGGCGGGACACGGAGCGCCGGTACACCAGCTCCTCAGCTGACAGCGAGGACGGCAAGCTCAACCCCAAGTCCTACAGCTCCAGCGAAACCCTCAAAGCTTTTGAGCAGGACTCCAGATTGGCCTATGGCAGCCGGGTCAAAGACGTGGTGCACCATGAAGCTGATGAGTTCAGCAGGCAAGGTGAGCAGGACAAGATTTCACATGTCAGATCTTATTTATAAAACAAGTGCATTTTAAACCAGTAATGTGTCATTTCTGTGCTGCCGAATGCAATTCAAATCCGAGAATTTTCTGATTTTAGTTGGTGTTTTTTTCAGACTTGGGCAGAATTGTGCTCAAGTCTGCGTGGGTTATGGTTTTGCATGGACCCCAGAATGGTTTGCATTTGCCGTGAAAGCAATCTGGCCTAATTTGCAGAAGTGAACCGTTATTGATGACATTATAATTTGCCTATTAAAGTATAATGCATTTCTGATTGCTGCATGTCTCAACAGAATTTACCTTCAGCCAGCAGCCTGCATTTTTCATATCTGTTATATAGCAGACAGACACTAATTCCTTTCTGTGCATGAAAAGACTCACCCTCATGTCATTCCAAACTAAATGCTATTCTGAGGAACACTAATGCATAATTATGTTCATGCTGCTCTTTTACATACAACAATTATTGGCAACCAGGGGCTTTCAAACTCCCAAAAAAGTACCTTTTTATTATTATTATTATTATTATTATTATTATTATTATTATTGGTGGTGGTGGTGGTAAAAGTACTATAACTCAATATTAATTTAATAATATTTTTTTTTAATTATTTTTATTATTTTAAGTGGTATATTTTAACATTTTAATGTATTATTATTATTATTATTATTATTATTATTATTATTATTAATAAATAATACTAATTAATTTTATTATTTTGTGTACTTTTTCCATATTTTACTATACAATAGTATTATTACTATATATTACGCAATTTAGTATTATATAGTATATATATATATATATATTATTTGCTAAATTTTTATTATTTTATATAATATTATTATTATTATTATTATTATTATTATTATTATTATTATACTGTACAATAGTATTATTACTATATATTAATATATTAATTATTATTATTATTATTATTATTATTATACTGTACAATAGTATTATTACTATATATTACGATATTTAGTTATTTAGTTTTGATTATTTTTGTACTTTTTCCAGATTTTACTATACAATAATATTATTACTATATATTACACTATTTAGTATTATATAGTGTATATAACATGTTTTTATTTGCTCAATTTTTATTATTATATAATATAATAATAATAATAATATTATTATTATTATTATTATTATTATTAGTGGTGGTGGTAAAAGTAATATAC
>NW_015505350.1:1666338-1693786 GCF_001515645.1 Sinocyclocheilus grahami
TATTATTATTATTATTATTATTATTATTATTATTATTATTATTATTATTATTATTATTATTATTATTATTATTATTATTATTATTATTATTATTATTATTATTATTATTATTATTATTATTATTATTATTATTATTATTATTATTATTATTATTATTATTATTATTATTATTATTATTATTATTATTATTATTATTATTATTATTATTATTATTATTATTATTATTATTATTATTATTATTATTATTATTATTATTATTATTATTATTATTATTATTATTATTATTATTATTATTATTATTATTATTATTATTATTATTATTATTATTATTATTATTATTATTATTATTATTATTATTATTATTATTATTATTATTATTATTATTATTATTATTATTATTATTATTATTATTATTATTATTATCATTATTATTATTATTAAGTAATACTAATTATTTAGATATTTTTTTTGTACTTTTTCCAGATTTTACTATACAATAGTCTCATTACTATATATTATGATATTTAGTATTATATAGTATATATAATTGTTTTTTTATTTGCTCAATTTGTATTATTATATAATAATATATTATTATTATTATTAAATAGTATGAATTCAGTTGTTTGTTTGCGATTTTTCAGATTGTACAGTATAATAGTGTTACTATAGTATATATAATTATTTAATATATTTAATATTTCTTCATTGATTTGCATTTTTTCAAATTAAAATATAAATATTTTGATACATAATAATTAGTAGTAATAATATTATTATTATTATTATTATTATTATTATTATTATTATTATTATTATTATTATTATTATTATTATTATTATTATTATTATTATTATTATTATTATTATTATTATTATTATTATTATTATTATTATTATTATTATTATTATTATGATTGTGATTATGATTATGATTATTATTATTATTGTTGTTGTTGTTGTTGTTAATGTGAAGTCATATTTAATGGGTTCCATAAAAAAAACAGTGCAAATGTAGACTGAGACAACTGAAGTAAGGAGTTGAGTCATCCATCCTTGTTCTAAAATTGACTATAAATTGACATTAAAGCTGATATTTTTCAAATTTGCCTCCAGACCACCCTAGGGGACTCGAATCACATTTTCCCACCTCTGATGAGTTTGCATCCCTAGAGTAAAAAGTGAAGCAAACAATCTTTTGTTTGGATTTAAAATTTGTGTCTTGACAAACAGATATTTGGCATTAGAGCTTAAATTTGGGTCGTGACTCGTGAGTGCCTAATATTGCTCCTTATTTGACTGCTGCTTAAAAAAATAAAGTGTAAAAAGTGAGATTATAGAATAAACCAAGAAAATATGAAAGATTTTTCAGCATGATGATTCTCCTAAATGAAGTGTATTAAAACTTTTGATGGCAAGAATGCAATTAAATTGTAATCATCCCTGATACCTGTGTGCTTATTAGTTTCTTTTGAAGTGTGGAACGCTGCACCCTTGATCATTTTACTTGCCTACTTCATATTAAAGCACACATCTATTACATGTACTTGTTAACATGAGACAAACTATCATATGCTTTGGGGGAGCTCATCTCGCAGACTCGAGATCCACAGCACATCTTTCAGATACACTCGAGAGACTGATTGCATTCGAGCAATTAAGAGACACTGCCTGTGACGATTTGATCCGTCGCTAATATATTCCAGCCGTTCTGAAAAAGCAGTATCTAAAACCGGAGAGATAAAAGGAAAGCCGAATGCGGTGTTGTAGCTTTGCCATTAGCGTGCTGGGACTTTAATGAGAGGGGGGTGCCTTGAATGCTGATTCGCTGATGTCTTTTATGACCTTCTAATGTGTCCAGTTGATGGTGACCTGAAAAAATATCCACTTCCCCTCCATGAATACTAAATGCATTGTTGCTCTCAGCCACGCTAACTATTATTACGCTCGCTCTCAGGCATAAATCTATAATTTGCCGTTAGCTTCATCTAAACGGCTTCCTCTTTCTCGTTCCTTTGGCCTTCACCAGACACGAGAGCACTCTGAATGTGATGTTTACTGAGGTTTTGCACACTCAAGTGGGTTTGAGTGCTCCATTTTGAAAATAAAGTTCTCGTTAGTCTTTCCATGTTGATTAAATGTTGGCTAGTTTCATATATCGCATATTCTTTGTCAATTTGGAGTCATATACTGTATGAGAGAAGGTGCTCCGTTAAAGATGTTCTGTTGTGATAAATAAATAATAATGTGTTTCAAAACCTAGTGAGCTGCCTACCTAGACGGTGTTTTAAGGTGTCATAGGTTCACATTTTAGCGCAAAGGCTGTTCTTAATGATAGGTGACGCAGTTAAAGGGTTAGTTCACCCAAAAATTCTGTCGTTAATTACTCACCCTCATGTCATTCCAAACCCGTAAGACCTATATTTATCTTCAGAACACAAATTAAGATATTTTTGATCAAATCTGAGAGCTCTCTGACCCTGCGTAGACAGCAATGCAACTGCAATGTTCCCAGACCAAGAAATGTAGTAAGGACATCGGTAAAATAGTCCATGTGACATCAGTGGTTCAACCGTAATTTTACGAAGCTACGAGTGCGCAGAGAAAACAATAATAATTTATTCAACAATTCTTCTCCCATGAGTTACCGTCTTCCGCCATTTTGGAGAGTACACCAGAACGCAATCACGTGCATGCTGAATGTAAACAACGCTGATTACGTTGTTTACGTTCTGATGTCACATGGACTATTTTACCGAATTTCCTTGCTACGTTTCTGGATGTGGAAACGTTGCAGTTGCATTACTGTCTACGAAGGGTCAGAGAGCTCTCAGAATTGATCAAACATATCTTAATTTGTGTTCCGAAGATGATTGAAGGTCTGACGGGTTTGGAACGACATGAGGGTGAGTAATTAATGACACATTTTTGGGTGAACTAACCCTTTAAGCCCAAAATGTACTTAGTTTTGATGCCAATGCTTAGTGTACATGTATAACTGAACACATGGCTCTTCATAGTTTTTTTATAGGGTGTGCGAGCACGAATGGTCGACACATGCATACTAGAACATTTCATCCTTGTTCATCTTTGTAGTTGTGTAATTGCTCGCCATTGCGGTGTATGTTTGTTGTTATGTTTCTGATAGTTTGTTGTTGTTGTTCCGTCTGCACCATTTCTTCTTTTTAAAGTGTGAAACAATGGCTTTGCCCAATGTCGCCACTAGGGGTGGAACGGTTCAACTTACTCACGGTTCGGTTTGTATCACGGTTTTAGGGTCACGGTTTCGGTATGGTCCGGTACGTGCTAAGTTTAGGGAAAAACTATACTGTCAAATAAAAATAAAGAAAATAAGAATAATCTAACTACAAGCAACAGCACAAATAATTACAATAGAGTAAAGATACAAATCAAATAAACAGTGATTTTCATTTTTTTTTTAGGTAGGTCTAACATTAGTTTTTAGGTACAGAAATTGAATAAAGTAATGAAATATAAAACAGCATTGCATATTTGACTGTATAAATTAAACATTAATCTTTATTTAAGTTACAAAAGCTATTCAATCAAGAGCAGTGAGTGATTTATTTGTTGTTGCTGTTTGATTAATATTAAGAAAGTGCTGTCACTTTAAGACACTGTATGTACGTTATATAGGATATATAGCTGCTATAGCCGTTATATAGCTGCTATAGGATACTTACCAAGACGGGCATTTTGACATACTTTTTGTGTGAATTTGACCATTTAAACAGTACTTCAGAGAGAGCTTAATATTTGTGCGCGTTCTGAGGCGCGTGTTTGCACGCTTCGGATGAGCGCACGCACAAATCGTCTCACTGCGTGCACGAGCTCGTGTCCTTTGGATCTTAAATGTTTAAACTGGCAAAGTTTACATGAGTTTAGTTTAAACACAGATATCAACGTGTGCTGTTCAGGTCTCACCTGTGTGCGCACACTATCAGCACCCGTGTGATGACAGAATAAATGACTGCTCATATTCCAGCAAAAATACTCTAAAGGTTGCAGCGCCGAAAATGCACGTAACCAACTTGAACCTGTTAAGTGCGTGGAATTTTTTTTTCACCCTCACATGAAATTCCTGTTCGAGTGGATTTCTCTATATATATATATATATATATATATATAATTAATACAAATAAAAAAATCTATCACTAAGATATTTGTTTGTTACATAATTTTGTGTATCAAGATGCTACCATTAAATCACATAAAGTTATTCCATATAAACGAATAAATAAATAATTTATATAAATGATAGAATTTCTGTCATCGCTTAACAATCTCAGAGCTTATGGTAGTTTTTTTTTCTAGAAAGGTTTTTGTGTTATTGTAAAAAAAAATATATATATATATATATATGAAATGAGATGGAGAAAATAAATGGGATTTTTCTTCCAGACCCCTACTGTTGCAGTCTGTTCTTGTATGAATAACACAGATTGTATTTTCTGTCGTTGTGTCCTTGTGTGTTGTATCAGGGACGGACTTCTCTCTCAGAGACATGGCTTTTGGAGATCCCGTGCCGCCCCATATGGCAGCATATAGGACAGAAATGGGCCTTCCTCACCGCGAATACTCGATGAGCGTGGGATCAGACGCTGACACAGAAACGGATGGCATCATGTCCCCCGAGCACGCCGTCCGATGTGGCTTTTAATGATGAGACCTTTTTTGTAATCAGGCTCTCAAAAAGTATATAACAATTTGGATATAGATTTATCGGCCAACATATCGGTTATCGGCTTTCAAAAATAAAGAATAATCGGTTATCGGTATCGGCCAAAATTTTCATATCGGTGCATCCCTAATAATAATTTATTCAACAATTCTTCTCCCATGAGTTACCGTCTTCCGCCATTTTGGAGAGTACACCAGAACGCAATCACGTGCATGCTGAATGTAAACAACGCTGATTACGTTGTTTACGTTCTGATGTCACATGGACTATTTTACCGAATTTCCTTGCTACGTTTCTGGATGTGGAAACGTTGCAGTTGCATTACTGTCTACGAAGGGTCAGAGAGCTCTCAGAATTGATCAAACATATCTTAATTTGTGTTCCGAAGATGATTGAAGGTCTGACGGGTTTGGAACGACATGAGGGTGAGTAATTAATGACACATTTTTGGGTGAACTAACCCTTTAAGCCCAAAATGTACTTAGTTTTGATGCCAATGCTTAGTGTACATGTATAACTGAACACATGGCTCTTCATAGTTTTTTTATAGGGTGTGCGAGCACGAATGGTCGACACATGCATACTAGAACATTTCATCCTTGTTCATCTTTGTAGTTGTGTAATTGCTCGCCATTGCGGTGTATGTTTGTTGTTATGTTTCTGATAGTTTGTTGTTGTTGTTCCGTCTGCACCATTTCTTCTTTTTAAAGTGTGAAACAATGGCTTTGCCCAATGTCGCCACTAGGGGTGGAACGGTTCAACTTACTCACGGTTCGGTTTGTATCACGGTTTTAGGGTCACGGTTTCGGTATGGTCCGGTACGTGCTAAGTTTAGGGAAAAACTATACTGTCAAATAAAAATAAAGAAAATAAGAATAATCTAACTACAAGCAACAGCACAAATAATTACAATAGAGTAAAGATACAAATCAAATAAACAGTGATTTTCATTTTTTTTTTAGGTAGGTCTAACATTAGTTTTTAGGTACAGAAATTGAATAAAGTAATGAAATATAAAACAGCATTGCATATTTGACTGTATAAATTAAACATGAATCTTTATTTAAGTTACAAAACCTATTCAATCAAGAGCAGTGAGTGATTTATTTGTTGTTGCTGTTTGATTAATATTAAGAAAGTGCTGTCACTTTAAGACACTGTATGTACGTTATATAGGATATATAGCTGCTATAGCCGTTATATAGCTGCTATAGGATACTTACCAAGACGGGCATTTTGACATACTTTTTGTGTGAATTTGACCATTTAAACAGTACTTCAGAGAGAGCTTAATATTTGTGCGCGTTCTGAGGCGCGGGTTTGCACGCTTCGGATGAGCGCACGCACAAATCGTCTCACTGCGTGCACGAGCTCGTGTCCTTTGGATCTTAAATGTTTAAACTGGCAAAGTTTACATGAGTTTAGTTTAAACACAGATATCAACGTGTGCTGTTCAGGTCTCACCTGTGTGCGCACACTATCAGCACCCGTGTGATGACAGAATAAATGACTGCTCATATTCCAGCAAAAATACTCTAAAGGTTGCAGCGCCGAAAATGCACGTAACCAACTTGAACCTGTTAAGTGCGTGGAATTTTTTTTTCACCCTCACATGAAATTCCTGTTCGAGTGGATTTCTCTATATATATATATATATATATATATATAATTAATACAAATAAAAAAATCTATCACTAAGATATTTGTGATTAATATTAAGAAAGTGCTGTCACTTTAAGACACTGTATGTACGTTATATAGGATATATAGCTGCTATAGCCGTTATATAGCTGCTATAGGATACTTACCAAGACGGGCATTTTGACATACTTTTTGTGTGAATTTGACCATTTAAACAGTACTTCAGAGAGAGCTTAATATTTGTGCGCGTTCTGAGGCGCGTGTTTGCACGCTTCGGATGAGCGCACGCACAAATCGTCTCACTGCGTGCACGAGCTCGTGTCCTTTGGATCTTAAATGTTTAAACTGGCAAAGTTTACATGAGTTTAGTTTAAACACAGATATCAACGTGTGCTGTTCAGGTCTCACCTGTGTGCGCACACTATCAGCACCCGTGTGATGACAGAATAAATGACTGCTCATATTCCAGCAAAAATACTCTAAAGGTTGCAGCGCCGAAAATGCACGTAACCAACTTGAACCTGTTAAGTGCGTGGAATTTTTTTTTCACCCTCACATGAAATTCCTGTTCGAGTGGATTTCTCTATATATATATATATATATATATAGTGGGAGAACTTGCACAATTGGTGGCTGACTAAATACTTTTTTGCCCCACTGTATATATATATATAATTAATACAAATAAAAAAATCTATCACTAAGATATTTGTTTGTTACATAATTTTGTGTATCAAGATGCTACCATTAAATCACATAAAGTTATTCCATATAAACGAATAAATAAATAATTTATATAAATGATAGAATTTCTGTCATCGCTTAACAATCTCAGAGCTTATGGTAGTTTTTTTTTCTAGAAAGGTTTTTGTGTTATTGTAAAAAAAAAAATATATATATATATATATGAAATGAGATGGAGAAAATAAATGGGATTTTTCTTCCAGACCCCTACTGTTGCAGTCTGTTCTTGTATGAATAACACAGATTGTATTTTCTGTCGTTGTGTCCTTGTGTGTTGTATCAGGGACGGACTTCTCTCTCAGAGACATGGCTTTTGGAGATCCCGTGCCGCCCCATATGGCAGCATATAGGACAGAAATGGGCCTTCCTCACCGCGAATACTCGATGAGCGTGGGATCAGACGCTGACACAGAAACGGATGGCATCATGTCCCCTGAGCACGCCGTCCGACTCTGGGGCCGTAGCAACACCAAATCCGGCCGCAGCTCCTGCCTTTCCAGCAGAGCCAACTCCAACCTCACCCTTACTGACACCGAGCATGAAAATACAGAAAACGGTGAGTTTGAATGTCTGTATGCGCTCTTCACAGTTCGGCTCAGAGCAATATTACGGCACCAGGCACAAAGGGACGTCTCCAGTTTAGCACCACGTCAGTTCAGATTGAATGTGTGATGCCCCTTTTATATGGAAATCAAGTGTGGGTTGGAGAGGCGGATTTTGTGATTTATGGAAATAAGCGATGTAATACTATGATGATTCGAGTTCTGTGTTTTCTGTTTATCACTAACCTCCAAGTGCTATACAGAACTTTAAGAGTGATGGTATTTTTCCATCCCTTCATATTCAGCTCAAAACAATGTCAGCATTAAAAGCAAAAGCATTGTTATAAATGATTCTTATTCTTTCTTTCTTTCTTTTTCTTTCTTTCTTTGTCTTTTTTTATTTAAATGCTTTCAGACATTTTTTAGATTTAAAAAAGCATATTGCATATTGCTAAAAGCATATTGAAGCGTTTGTACTTTCTGTTAGGCCATGTCTTTGACACTTCTAATATTTTTCTTTTCATTATCTGGTGACCTTTCTTATACAAATTTGGATTTAATTCAATACTCCATTATATTTGCAGATGGATTAAGCACAATATTTCTGCGGTGAATAGAGATGAATTTATTATTAATACAGTGATTATAGTATGATGCATGAAAGTCTTTGCTTCATGTTGATTGACCAGTGCCAAACTATGATCCTGTCTGTTACAGTACGCAGTAAGCTACGAGAAACCATGTTTTACAGTGTTTTTACCACATTCTTGAGCACAGAGTCAGATCTAAAAAAAAACCCCATAAACATAGCAAATTGTAACACTTGTTTATTTTTTGTATTTTTTTTATTTTCATAAATTGTTTATGATAATAAACATAATAACCAGTACTTTTCTGAAGTAATGTAGTTCAGTGATGAATTATCCATATGTAACTGCAATAAAATTCATGTATTTTGCATTTTTCAGTAAAAATCTCCAAGGCATGTCTATGCGGCGGAGCTAGTAGAGGTCAGATGCTTTCTGATGAGATTAGTGGCTCAAACAGAGCAGGCAGCCATCCTGGATCCATCCTCCTCAAGCTCAGTGCTTCCAAATGGTCCCCAAGGGCCCAATGAGTGTCTTTGCTTGCATAGAAGGTCACATTGTACTGAGACAGTGTCACAGTAAAACTTGTCAAGAGCAGGGCCTGATTACGCTAGAGGAACCGCTCCAAGAACTGCAGGAATGTATGGGAAATCTCAGCATGAAATATTGAGTCTGTTATAAAGTAAGAACTTCCTATCGGGAATGCAAATGTTAGTTGTTTATTTCATGTGTTAAGGATTTAAACATTTATTAAACCAGGATACACATCTCTTACATTTGAATAATACAATTAACCTTTTGAAAAACTGCAGTTAAGTGATATTTCATGAATGGCCTTTGAGTTGTTCTGACTAGCAGACAACTCAAAAAAAAAAAAATTTCAGTATGTAGCCACTTTTTTAACAGAAAGTCAGTAAACTTGTAGCAAATGTCTTTTTTTTTTTTTTTGGTGTATATTAAATATTTGCTAGCTGTATGTATATATATATATATATATATATATATATATATAAAAAAAATTTTTTTTTAAGCATCACTGCTGCTATTATTCTTATTCATAGTCAGTATTACATTTTGGCACATAACTTTTCTTGTTCACGAAAGATATCTCAAATCATGTGGTTTGAGGAGACACTTGCTTTTACTTTTCTACGCAATTTGATATTCATATTTTGCTTGGAAGATGATAAAGTGGACCAAAAAAAAAAAAAAATCCCATATCTAGAGACCAGATTATCATTGACAATTGGGCTCTTTTGACCACCTGGCAACGTTTTTTGTTGTCTGGACCTAAACCGTTTTGTGGATATCCTCCTCTGTATCTATATCACAAGCCTCGACTTTTGAGAGCGAAATGTGATCTTTCTGCGAGGTTTCTTAGCATTTAAAGTCTTGAGTTTGGCACTCTTTATATCCGCAGCCTAGTTAAGCCTAAATCACGCTCTCGTTTACAATGTACCTTATGCATATTCACTGCCAAACTTTAATAGTGCCTATAACAGCCTTTAGAAATCACACATCAACGGCCCGACAACGAAACACTAATTGCCTTTTGCTCCACAGTCTCCCTGAAAGCCTACAAATAGTCTGTTTCGCACTGAAGACTGCGTCATTTTAGCTATTAGATTCTTATTTAAAATGACAGAGGTGTTCTTTTGTTCTGCATCGCATTTTATGCATAGACATCAGTGATGGACTTAAAAAGAAAATGGAATATGTCTGTCTGAACATCGTGAAACGCTGAGGTGAGGCTAACCCAAATGTGCGTTAAACTGGATTTGATGACTGTGAAAAAGAAAATGCCCTCCGTGTATATCTTTATTCGCAGCTTTACGTGTCTGTTTGACTGTTGTAAAGTAGGCATAATTCAAAATTGCTTTTTATTTTGTTCATTCAAGCAGAAACTCCAGTTGTGTTTACTGATTTTTGAGCTCATGTTTAATAATGTGCACTTTAAAGGGCAAGCTAACTGAAACCTATTGAGTTATCCAACCTACTTGTGTTTTATATCGTTATATTTAGACTAACACAAATTGAAATGTAAATGTTTTGTTTTTTTTGTGATGCAAGTTATTTTTGTATTATTTGGAATTCTTTTTTATATATATATTTTTAGTTTTCTTTTTTATTTTTAGTAGTTTTTGCTATGTGCTTTTGTCATTTTATTAGTTAAATTTTTTTTTTTTTATTTAGCTTTAATTTTTTTTTTAGTTTTGGCAATTGTAGTACTTTCATAATCATTTTAACTTAGAAAACCCATTTTCAATAGTGTAATAACAGCACTGGTAATTTTATGGTATTTGAATATTGTAATTATTCACTATCAAAGTAACCGTCACAATACTTTTATGCAAGTGAAAGAAAAACACACATTTCTTCTGGTTTCTACTGATCCTTGCATCAACTGGGAAGGCAAAGCCATTGTAATGCATTAGATCACATTGGAGATTAAAGTAAATAAATAAATAATGCTTTCTTAATGTTTAATTTATTTCACGTTGCCGTTGCTTTTAGAGCTCATTGGACTAAAAATATCAGAGGAGCGTCTTGGTACATAAAGAGGATTTCAGAATCACTCAGATTCATTTAGCAATTAGCTTTCATTTTCCGCTGTTAACATTCAAACTCGTGTTGTTTATCTCGCCAACGGTACATTCATTAGATATAGCATAATCCATTATCATGTAGCATGGATCTTAGGCAAATAGATTGCGAATTGTGTGTGTGTCTGTATGTGTTTGTGCAACCTGCTTATACTGACCCTCATGTCTAAGCAGATTTCCTCAGGCGCTAACGGTCAGACCCATTGCTGAGTCATTTTGATCGGGCATAGGCTGATCTTTTAGCAGCAAGCTGAACCAATTCTAGACATAAGGGCTGCTCGGGGCAACGTGCAAACTGTGTCAGAGCCCACAGACCCTTCACTGGCTGAGCTTTATGGGTATTTGCGAGTGCTACAAGCAATGGACCTCACTGGAAATTTAGTTAGTTCAGCCAAAACATGCCCTTATGTCATACCAAGCCTGTATTACTTACTTTTTAGCATAGAACACAAAACGAGATATTTTGAAGAATGTGCTAGTCGCCCTTTTCCGCACATTTACAATGAATGGGCCTAGAGCTTTTAAGATTTAAAAAAAGGTTACAAAAACACCGGTAAGCACTCTCACTTTTGTCTATCTGTGAACAATTAATGTTCAGTGTGCGTGATTCGGTTCGGCATGGGCGACAGGGAAAGCTGAGTTTGCATTGATCAGCAGGATATTTTCAGCTGCAGCCACATCACATGGTAACATAATACGCGCTATTCAAAGTTCGGGTCATTAGTGTAAATCGAACGCAAATAAATGGACGCTCACCAGCTCAAAATGGCTGTGATAGTCATATCTAAATTTGTTTACAATCTAGGGCTCATCTTAATGACATACTTAATCGATTTCTTCATTGGCGTGTTTTTGAAGGTGATGGGGTGGCATAGTGGTTAAATATCTATGATAGAAATCTGAAAGTTAAGGGTTCAACTACCGGAAAGGGTGGTTCGATTAAAGTGGAAATTTCTGGGACTTGATACCTCGCCATTAACCTCATCTTTCTCTGTGTTCTTCTTGTTTTAATATACCATATTCTGTTTTGGGTATGAAAAGACTTCTAAAAGACCACAACAATTAGGACAGGATGGTATAGTAAAAGTTATTATTATAATCAATGAATTATTATTATTGTGGTCAGTAGTAGTAGTAGTATTCACCTCTCATAATTATAATGATAACATTTTTTTAATATTTTTTAAAATAATATATATTTCACTTTGCTTATATTATCAAGTTTTAAACAGTATTTTTTTTTATATAGGCTATTGGATTTTCACATCTTACAAAAGTCTGCGGCTGGAGGTAAAACGATAAATGTATATATAAACAGCATTTTTTAGTTTTAATGAAAATCTGCTTTTTTTTTTTTGACGAAGTCCATTGATGAAACTCCCTTTTACACTATCATTGAAAATAATATTTATTTTTGTGGAAACTGTGATGCTTTTTTGGAAAATAATTCGTTGATAGTTGAAACAGCATTTATTTGAAATAGAAATAGTTTGCAGCATTTTAAATGTTTTTACTGTCACTTTTAATCAATTTAATGCATTCTTCCTGAATAAAAATATTCATGTCTGGAAGAAAAAAAAAACTTACTGACCCTAACCTGTCATAAAATGTCACCTGCTCAGTTTCTTCCTGCATTGTCATTAAAGACCAATATATCTTGTCTTTTGAGACCCCTCACCATTATGTAAAAAAATGTCATGATAATGAAGGTTTTTTAAAAAAAAAAAGACACAAAATGTTCTCTGAGGTGAAAAATGAATGACGACATGGTTTTCTTAGAGGCAATAACATTTTGTTTTTAAATGCATGATTAAGCTGGTGCCATCCATCAGAATTTTTCCCTTGGAGCTATATAACTGATAATGTTCTCATGTGATTGCGAGTTAATGCCTGTTATGGGGGCTCGGCACGCATGTTGAGCAATTGGGAAATAGAAGCTGAACCCTGGGAGCGGTAGATTAGCGTTTCCACCTTTGTTTCTTGCATTACGTGACTTCTTGCGGTTGTTTGTATAGGCTAAATTGACAGTTTCCTGCAGAATTATGCATGTAGAGACCGTCTCCGTTGTGCTTTGAAAACGGCGGTGTGAACTTGAAGGGCAAAAAGGATCAGAAGATCCGAAAAGAAGTTTGATGTACGCACACGGCACAATCTACAATTGCTCTCCCTTATTTTTGTTTGAAGTGAGGAAGCTATAATTGGTTAATTTGACTGAAACTGCCTCTGCGTTGGTTCTTTGTAGAGCCTGTATAAGATGTCACTTCTGAGGTTTAGTACTCGCTGGAAACTTTGAACTGCTTTTGAACTGCTGAAAGATTGAGGTTAAGAGGGACTCATGGGGAGTGATCAGTGTTGCTGTAATTGGGGATGTTGACAATAAGACAAATGTGCTACTATAGATCCTCACTGTAACTTTAAGCTCAGCAGACAAGCAGTTAGACAAAGTTACTTCTGTATCCTCATAGCATATGAGTTTTGGACTATAGTTTTGGGCGTCTAATGATAAAAAATCTGTCTCATTTCGAAAAAATATGCTTCGCTTCAATCTGGCTAATAGTGTGAATGCTGCTCCATTGTGCATCTGTCACAGACTTGATAATTACGGTTTGCACAGTGTGGCTGGTTGGCAAAAAGGGGGATTTATTGTTCATCTTGGGTGTATTTTTTTATGTTTTGTTCTAAATTAGACTGGTGTCATGGTGATATTGAGCTAGGAAGAATATGACTGTGCCCACCAAGAAAGTGATAGTGTTACCATAGTGTTAAAAAAAAAAAACATGTATCAATTCAATACTATGGTATTCTATAATTTATTTTGGAGTACTGAGTAAATGATCTTTTTTTGTGAAAATACTGTTGTATTAGCAAGGAATGTACAGAATAATGGCATTTAAAAGTAGACTATTAACCTCATGAAAAAAGACCAGGAAAAAAACTGGATTGTCAAGTAGTAGTCATCCTAAAATCCCCTTCAAAACCAGCAAAACAGTCAAGGTGATCTCCTTAGGCTGGTTTAAGCTGTGTTTTTAACAGGTCTGGTTTATATCAGACAATCAGATATTAATGAAGTGAATACAATACATAACTCATGTTTTGCAAAACTCCCAAAGTGAAATTCAAAGTTCATTGAGTGGCGCTAGATGCATTTTCAGTTTTATTCGAAATATATAAATGTTAATCTGGCAAATTTCTTGTAAGTATATCATTAAATGAAATATCTGGTGAGTGGCACAAAAAGGTTAAAGGGGTAGTTCACCCAAAAATTTAAATTCTGTACTCACCCTCATGTCGTTTCAAACCCATAAGACCTCCGTTCATCTTCTGAACATAAATGAAGATATTTTTGATGGAATCTGAGAGCTGTCTGACCCTGCATAGACAGCAACGCAACTGAAATGTTCCCAAGTCCAGAAATGTAGCAAGGAGATCTGTAAAATAATCCATGTGACATCAGTGGTTCATCTGCAATTATACGAAGCTACGAGAATACTTTTTGTGCGCAAAAGAAAAAAAAAAAACATCAACCAAATAACCATGCGTCACACGGATACTCTGGTTCCGTTCAGATCAAATCACAACAACGTAGGAAACAGATCCGGCGTGATGCAGCTGACACAGACCAGCATACGTTTACGTCCAGCGGATATTCTCCAAAATGGCTAAATGTTTTTTTTTTTCTTTCTTTTCTGGACTTGGGAACATTTCAGTTGTATTGCTGTCTATGCAGGGTCAGACAGCTCTCAGATTCCATCAAAAATATCTTAATTTGTGCAAGGAAAGCAATACATATGTTGCTGGGTATGTGATGCAAACATCAAAATGTGTTAGTTTACAAATGTATTAGTTTAAAAATCATACATAATGGTACAAATCATACATTGTAGTGTTTTGAGGTCATACTATTGTACAAGGAAAAGAAAAAAAGGTTTTATTAAACAATAATCTGCATCGGATTTGTATGTACAGGTATGTTTTTGAAGTTTTTCTAAAATTTAGGTAGAGGCATAGTTAGAAGTTTTAGACATGCTAACGTGCTAACAGTTAGCTTACAGTTGATTATCCTACACTGTAAAAAAAAACTGACATTTACGGTAAAATACCGGCAGCTATGTTTGCCAGAACTTCACCGTAAAAATATGGTAGCAACAGTTTAGGTTTTACAGATTTAACTTAAATTCACAATAAAATACCGTATTTCATTAACTGATGTAATGTTAATAAACCAACATATTGAAGTGTCAATATCTGTTTTGAACCATTGAAATGCACTGATAACCACCAAAAACTGGTGGTGATGAGAACGTTCCATGATGAACCAAAGCTCATCACAAACAGCTTTTCTACGAGCTGAGGAGGGCAATATTTATATATAGAAGGTGCACAGTCTCATTCACACAAACACTAAACACCATAATGGTGACACACATGATACTGAAATAATGCAATAACATTAATTTAACAACATTATATGTAAGATTAACCTCTAATGTATACAACTGATAAGAAAAATCTAAGAAGAAACATGTTATTTTATCAAAAAAAACATAAAATATGAAGTGTCATGCAGGGAATTCTGGAAGTGTCAATTTACGTTTTTTCACTGTACATTTTTTCCCCCATATTTTTAACAGCATTTTAATGTAAAATTACATTAAATGTAATTACATTTGTTCACCAAATATAGTATATAGAAATTTAGTGTTAACCAGTTAACAGTCTTTTACTGTTAAAATCACAATCATTTTTTACAGTGTATCAATGTGACAAACTCATGTCCACAACCAAAAGGAAATGGACAGACTAATTACCGAGTAATTTACTCACCCCCTTGGATTCAGATGTCTTTCACTTGCATCCTAATTGAACTCAAAATTATGATCTGTGAGTCATTTCTTGTGATCACTCAGTTTGGTTAAATTAAAGGTGCATCACCGTTCCTGCGACCCCAAGGGAAGCACAAGCAGGCTTCATATTTGATATCTCCTTCACCTCACTTGTCTTTTGAACCATTTCCCCTGAGCACTGCCGCCATATTATCAACCCACAAAGTGAAGTTAAATCAGACTGCTATTAGATGAGATATTTCCTCCCTTACAGGAGGGGTTCAGAAAGGCATATGGTGTACAATGGTGTGAGATAGCAGCCACAGAGAGATGAGGTTACAGAACCTGACCTTGAGCAGTGAGCAGACAAAAAACAGGCTTTAAATGCTAAGAAAAACCTATTATAAGATCTTGAATTATAGTATTATCCTTATTTTAAATATAATGTAACTATGTCAGTGTTGTTATGGTTAACTAAAACTGTTTTGTTAATTTAAATAAAACTAATAACAATTACAAAAGCACAAAACAAAATTACTTCACTTAAAATTCAAATTAAATATATAAAAAGAAAAGCTAAATAGAAAATATGAATAAATAATGCTAAAATAACACTGGCCATGTTAACCTTGCTGAGGTTGAACATGAAATTGTTTTGTGCAATACTGAGATCACCGCTTATGCTGTTTAAATAGTCTACTAATTTTTTTTCCACTAAAGCAATTAGCATGCTAACACTTTTATGTAGTATAGTGCAAAAAACAGACAACAAAAGTGAGAATATTTATTGGAACCCAAACAAAATAAGGTGTTTGCAAACTCTTGGCCGTGACTTCGTGAGCGTTATGTCAGGTGTGAATGTGACTCGTAACAAATTGCATGTTATTTTTTGCACTTAAGAACTGATTTGCTGTTGCAGCTGAAATATTAATGTGGGTTAATTTCATGGTATGGCAAAGAGTTTGCACTCTCACTTGATATCATGCTGATTTTAGTCCTGACCTTTTATTTTAATAACAGCTAAGGATATAATTTTTTCTATCTCTTTCGATATGTATTACTTGTTAGTAGTTAATACCGTTGCTCATACCAAGATAAGGGATTTGAACAAGGCGTTTAATCTAGTGTTTCTAGCCTTTTTTTAATTTGGAGACCCCTAGCAGTCCAACAAAATATTCAAAGGCCCCTTTTACCCTTTATAGTATTAACAGAACTGTAATATTAATTAAAATATTTTGTTAACAGATACTGGGAGTGCCAATATAGCTAAATTAAATACACACATTTGTGATTCCATAACTTTCAAGAACTGCATGTTCTAAAAACAAAACATAAGCTTTGAAGTACCACGGTATTTAAATGATGTACTAAACAACATATTTTCAAAGTTGACAATTCAGCATGAAAGGCCAGAGAAAAAATACAACCTGTAGTGGTTTGCTGCTTTTAGTTTTAGTTGGTTTGTCAAATAGTATCCCAGCATAGCTAACTGATAAGTTTCCAAAACTCCCTCAAAAACCGTAAAACACACAAGCTAATCTACTTAGGTCTGTTTAAGCTGTGTTTTTTAATAGGTCTGGTTTAGATAAGACAATCTCCCAAGCCAAAACTCCATAGTAGTTACACAGCAACATGCTACAAACTAAAAGAAAAAAAAAAGTATTTATTTATTAATTTTTTTGCTGGTTTGTGCCAGTTTATGCGTCTAAGCTTGTCATTCATCTTGGCCAAGCTGTTATTCAGTTGGCTTAGCTTGTGGGACAGCTGGGCTCTTAGCCTGACCAGCTTGAAAAGTTCTCAAAACCATTCTAAAACCAGTAAACAGACCAGTCTGGCCACATTGGGAGACCAGCTAGGACCAGCAAACATTTTTTTCAACAGGGACTTACAACTCCTTACCATCATTAGTAGGAGGCTATTTATACACAACAAGCACCACTCCACCAATTTCTTCAGACAATATAACAATCACGTTTATTTTTACACATTAGGACTGCAGCTGCATTTTGCTTTGAGCAATATGTTATCAACATCTTTCTCGTTTGAGGTGCATGTTTTGTTGCTTTGAATTAAACGGCATTGCAGCTATCACATCAAAGCACACTGTTATGAACACATCTCTTTGTAGTAATCATTGTTATAATTAACTGCAAAACATTTCCTCTTTCATGTAGCCATTGACATCTTTAAAAAAATAAAAACAAGATTGTTTGTATGCATAAACTTTATATACGTTTTTGTTTTCTGCTGATTCCCGAGTTGACTGTTGACAAGTGCTAAAAAGTGGTCATGCTTGCGTGAGAGTGCAAACATTACTTCAAAGCAGACACCAGTGCCGGGGACTTGCGATTCGATTAATCACACTCATGGTTCTTTTTTAATGTTTCTATTTATTTGTTTACTCCTTTTGGCTTCAGCTTTTCCTCAGATGGTGGATTAGCAGAGTTAGTGCTGCCTCATTTGACAGCTCATTCTGAGACTCTAAAGACCCTGGTGGACAATGCAGGCCTGTTATCTGCTGTGCTCCATAAGCGTTAGGTTTTGACGGCACAGACGCCTCTCACTAACATTCGATCAGAGCCCAGAGAGCTTCCTGAATACTGGGACACACTACTGCCGCTGCCGCTAATCACAAACCACAGCAGTTTGCTGAATCATAAAGCCAAAATGCCACATTCTCTTACATTAGTCTAATGCTTGTCTATTGCTAGTTGGTAAATAATCCATTGGTATGCGTGCATATGCGTGTTATGTGTCTTTATATACAGCAGTTAGTCTTGCAGTTTGTTAGTTTTTCTCAGAATTGGGTCCGTGTGGACAGATCCAAATATCTTGGATTGATATTAGATGTCGTGCCGTTGAGGAATCGTGTGAATATGAAGCAATTTTCCATCTTTCCTTCAGCTAAAAATCTGTGTAATGGGTTTCTGCCTTTCACAATGACAGACATTTCTTATTTATTATGCATGCTCAAATGACTGTAATTAACACGTATCTGACTGACATCAAAATGTGTGTCATCGACCCTCGTACGTAAAAATATGATATGAAGTATGAGTCAGACCCAAGAGTGAAATAATAGATATGGAAAAATGCATAAAAGCCACAAGTAATAAAGTGTAATGGGGTTTATTTTATCATAATACATCACATTTTGGTTTCCCAGCTTAACTAGAGTTATTAAACAGGCTTTGCCTTAAGCATCACTGTGGCTTTAACTAGAGACAATAGTGTTTCATTACTGCACACAATTGAAAACAAACCAGAAATTGCATTACATGACACTCTAATTTCAATCAAATTAATTGCATTTCTTCTATGATATTAGGCTTGGCATTTCGTTTGGCTGAAAGAGCACATTATACATATATATGTTCAATCCAGTTAAATTCATTCTGTACCGCTTATTGTACATGCACACCATCCCAAAACCCCAGTGAGCAAGTTAAATAAGACAGTGACGAAGCAAAAGTCCTTAAGATAGCAAGCAGAGAAGGATTAAACCTTGGGAGGAACTAAAAGGAAATCCATCCTCTTGTTAAGCAAGTTTTTGGAAATATTTCTGGGTTATTTCTAGCCATATGATTATTAACAAAATCTATAAGAAGGGTATAAAACGTCTCTAGGTTACATATGTAACCATGGTTCCCCGAGGGAACGAGACGCTGCGTCGAGTCGCTTTGGGAACGTCCTTGCGTGACCGCGTTCTGAAGCACGTGTCAAATCCGTCCAATGGAGCAGTGAGACGTCACGAGCAGGGTGACATAAGCACCAGAAAGCATAAAAGCGCATCCGGCCGGGCGCCACCCAGCTTCGATGAAGTAGCGCCTGCAGGGATGCAGGGAGTATGGCAAAGAGACGCAGCGTCTCGTTCCCTAGCAGAAGCTGGGTGGCGCCCGGCCGGATGCGCTTTTATGCTTTCTGGTGCTTATGTCACCCTGCTCGTGACGTCTCGCTGCTCCATTGGACGGATTTGACACGTGCTTCAGAACGCGGTCACGCAAGGGCGTTCCCAAAGCGACTCGACGCAGCTCGAGTTCCTGAAGGGGAATCTAAACTAGGTGTACCATCATCTTTGTTTTGATTTAGATGATTATAGTTTTAAATATTTAATTATTTATATGTATTAATGTTTTTATGAATTTCACATTTTATGATTTAAAGAAAAAAAAAGGCATTTGGAAAAATTATAAAAATAATAAAGAAATCCCAAAGTTTTTCTTCCGAGACTTAGTTTAAATTTAATCTTCATAAAAAACAGGCTCAAATGTCCACACTTGAAACTTGAGAAGTACTAATGCTTCAAACTATCTTCTGCCATTAAGTCTAGATTCTAGAAGGAAAATGTAGCAATTATCCGCTCCAGGAAAAAAAATAATACAGAGTTCTGGCATGAAACTCTAGATGGCACTGTCTGATAGGTCTAACTCAATCTGACCTAATGACATCATCACATGGCACAGCTGATTGGTTCTCTCCTGTATCGGTAGCCAATGAGCTCGCTGCTCAACATTCAAATACATGACTAAGGCTTGCCGTAGCAGTTGCAGCTTGCTTCAGAAACCCTCCACCTTCCCCAGCTCCACCTGTATAGATCTGCTACGAGGTGATTCATGTATGCTATATGGGGGTTATTTCATGTATGTTATATTTGTAGCAGCGATATTTCTTACATGCTCACAGCAGCATGTTGTGGATGTATTGGCAGTAGCAAGTCTCGGTACTTGCTCTGCCGCAGCAGCAGCATAGCAGATCTATTCCGCCAAGACCAAATACATTAACATTGTCATGTACATTACCATGCCAATCCCTCCGAGAGTGGTCATGACAGAACTATGTTTTAAAAAAGTAAACAAAGGAAAAGGAACATAAGCTTTATTAGATTTGCTTCCCAGTCTCCCAGAATGAATGTTAATGATGAAGTGTCTTTCAGCAACAGTAATAATGAAAACAAATGTATTACTTTCTGCCTCTGTGCTGTTAGAGAGAAATGATTGTCAGAGCTAATATGATTAGCATGCAACCTCATGCATAATCAGAAGTCAGCATTGTCAGCAATGACTGGCCAATATCTTTTGCTAAATTGCAATGTTTTAGTAGTAATAATTTTATAGACAGTGACATGACAGTTGATGGACGTATGTTCTATTAATCTAGCAGCTAATGACTGTGGATGTACTGTAATATTCAACAGTTACACCCAGAATGAGATAGAATAAGGAGACAAGCCACTCATAGGAAAAAATAATATTTGAAATGTAGAAAATAACTTTGTTACAATAACCAGTTGCCTTGTTGACAGTTGATCATTTTGTTCTAGAGTGAAAACTGGACCAACTATTTTAAGCTTAAGAACAATTATGTATACATATCAATGTAGTTAAAATTTGTTTAAAGTATTAACTGGCAAAAAAAGTCCAAAAAACAAGGACTTTTTACCTACTCGCAGAAGTTTCATAAAGCCAACTGGATTCCATGAGGCTGAAACTACTGAAATGTAACCTTGCCAAAGAGTTTTGTTGAAATTTCTGCCTTCCAGTACTGAAGTCGACAGAAGCTGTACTTGGATTACTGAAAAATAGCTGCAGGGAGACATTGCCTAGATAGCCATTGAATGGACAGAGTTGCTGTAAAAAGAACACACTTGACGAACTATTTGAAGCTAAGCTGGTGCTCTTGAAGGGAGAAGACTATCATAGACCGCCCTCTGTATCATCTTACCAGTTGCTGCGTTAATGCTCATAATGAGGCTGAAAATGAGTCATTTAGCTCAACCTTCTGGCAAGTATGTGTCTCTAAAAGTAGTCTCTGTTACAGAACAACCTTGGGTCCGATGCCCATTAAAAAAGAAGCTCAGGGCTTGCCTTTTTAAGGACACTGAGGTAGTGAAATGCCACTGTCTACCTAGTGTCAGTCAGGAGGGTTTTGGCGTGAGTTCGGTTTTATTTTAGCCTTTTCTTTCCCTCAGAGCTGCTCACAAAGCCCTGCTGTCACCATCTCTCCGGCAGCCTTATCGCAGCTGTATGGATGGCTTGCTTTTTTACAGGTTACACAAGCACTGCTTTCCTCAGTTTGACCTCAAACAGACCGCATTCACAGAGGGCAGGAGCAAAAAAGCAGGTTGACCTATAGCAAAAGAAACCTGTGTGTTTTCACTTTTTCATTGTTTATCATAGCTTTCGGGAATTGAAACTAGAAGTGAAACTAGAAATATCAGAACTGTGAGTAACCGAGTTTTGTTCACCAGTGGGATACACTAAATTCTTTACGCTAACAAATCTTTCTAATTAAATCTTGTATGATAAATTATATGATATCATATGTCTTAAAACTTTCGCAGATTTACATATTTTATAGTTGTTTATCCAACTACAGTAGCGATTCAGATTAGGGGTTGGATTTGAGTTACACAGGCTGTACATTTAGGTTGCATATTTGTACGATCCAGCTTACGTTTCTTATAGATTTGTCATTTTGTACAAACTATTTTCCTGGATTTTTGGAATACATCATGTTGTTGATTACTTTTAGCAAGGGCACATCCACATGAAGGACCAAGACAAATAAACAACTCTTTCAAGCTATGCTATAGATTTATGTTAGGCTTTTACATTTTGTTTGACCCAACTTATATACGATTTCTTATGAATTATGAATGCACCATTTTTTATGAATTATTGCGTATTCTGTATGAGGTTGTTGATACTTGAGATTTGCAAGGACATGTTCACATGAAGGACTGTGAAATCAACTCTTTCGATCTTTACGGGGTTTAGGTTTAGGTTTTATGTTTTTATATGACCCAACTTGCGTGATTTCTTGTGAATTTGCAATTTTGTGTGATTTATTCCGTATTCTGAACGAGATAGAGTTGCTGATACTTGAGTTTTGCAAGGGCATGTCCACACAAAGGACAGTAATGATAGTGAATAGTTGTGTAAAGTTCATGCCATAATAGCGACGGCCCAAGTTGGGGGGCTTCCCAGGTGCGCATGCAGTCAGAATTTGTGCTGACTGGAAAACAAGGCCTCAGCCGAACCTCATCAGTGCAAAAGTTTGCCGGTCGAAGTATCTGTAATGAGCTGTTGCTCTACTTCTCATTACTAGGTCCAAGAGAGGACCCAACAGGAACAACACATAAATCAAATACAGGCCTTTCTGTTTTAGAAAAGGGACAACAAATGAGAAAATGGGCTGTGCTTCTCCAATAAATTAGTCTGTAGAGGCTGTGTCATTATTGTAATGATATATGATACGATATGTTTTTTTTTTTTTCCATCATGGTATGACTTATTGGCTCAAGTATCCATTTCCAAGCAGGTGAGGTTGGGGCTTGCTGCTAAATTAAGGCTTTGCACCAGAGATATGTCACTCAAAATTTAATGGAGATACTGTTTGTTATATTATCCCTCTTTTGTGCATTTGATATTTAAACCATTAGCAACCCACGTACTGTGTAAACTAACGCAGCAGGAGGGTCTTTCTCATCCCCTTACATTTCATGCTTTTATTTCACACAGATTTGTTTTGTGACTGATTTGTGTTATGTTTGAGACAGAAATAGTCACAGAAATGGCTCATTACCCCATTCCATTAATGGAATAACAATTCGTATCAATCATTTATATACAATAGTTTTCTTCGGGATAACTCTGGTAATGTGCTGTTGCGTATGAATTCTATTATGCGCGTTCTTCGCTTTCATGAAAGCAGTCCGAGTACGTTTTCTTGGATGGTGGTCTCAGCAAATGTGTGGAGAATGGATCAATACTTCATCCCTAGCTAATCGTAAACCATGGCAACAGCTCGAGCTGGCAGAGATTGGTCTTGTACTGAGCTTTAAAGAGAAATGCAGTCTTAAAAAGTCAGGATATTGCAAAATTAGCATTTAGCCTTAAGGCCTGATGCTTTTGTCTTTCGGTTTGCACAGAGAGATTTTGAAGTGTGTACATCTGTATGGATGATGGTAGGTGATCCTGCACACCACTGAGGTGTTGTCTTAAGTTTGTTATTACTGAAAAGACGAAGAAACAATGCTAATAATCAGTGTTGGGGAAAGTTACTTTTAATAGTAATGCATTACAATATTGCGTTACTTCCTAAAAAAGTAACTAATTACATTACTTAGTTCATTTTTATTGAAAGTAATGCATTACATTACTTTTGCGTTACTTTTTAAATCTGGGCAGGGCTTGATTGTTTGTTTTTAATATACAAAGTTCTATTTTTGGCAAATGTAAAAGCCCTTTCACACCAAAAGCCTCAGGCTGAAGGACATGTAAATTCACGTCTGTACAGTAGAACGCAGAAGAAGAAAGTTCAACACTCTTCAGCAATAAAAAAGAAGAAGAAATGTTAGTTTATCTTGTGTAATGTTTGCTTATTAGTATGGTTGAATTGGATCATTGAAGGTGAGCAGCAAATTGGTTAATAAAATGGGATTAAATACATCAAGGATATTTGTGTTATTTAACATATTTAATTATTACAGCTTTGCATCATATTCTGAGTTGCTTTTAACTGTTTTTTACTGTAAGTGTTATTTTGAGGAAAATGTAAATCTGATTTTTGTGTGTGTGTGTGTGTGTGAGTGAGATGAATTAAAGCATGTTCACGTTTATTCTAGAAGTAAAGTAAAATCTTACTCCCAATTTCTCTCAACATGGGCACAGGAGAGCTGCCAATCAATAAATGGGGGAAAAAAGTAACTGGCGTTACTTATTTGAAAAAGTAACTCCGATATGTTCTTGTAAATTAAAAAGTAATGTGTTACTTTACTAGTTACGTGAAAAAAAGTAATCTGATTACGTAACTCGCGTTACTTGTAATGTGTTACCCCCAACACTGCTAATAATAATAAAATATAACTACCTATATATGCATAGTTAGGATAGTAAAACAGTTCCAAGGAAGAAGAAAATGGAAGGAGAAAACATATTTTGTTGTCAATGTTAACCACTACAGTATTTTGGCTCAAAGACATCTGTGGCTTGGTAGAAGCTAGCCAAATTAGCCAGATGCCAACGTGTTGGACAGGTTGCCTGACATCCTTGAAAATCATGAACAAAAGTTCAATGACTATGTTAAATGTGCGTCCACTTGCAGTGAGCTTAAACGTGGTTTATGACAACCACAATTTGTTTTGTGCTGCAAATTATTTGCCAAGCGCATCAAAATTCAGGAGACATATGGGGCCCATACTTGTCAATTTTCCAGTTCAGCCTATGTAATTGCAATCATTGTGTCTATTGTTGGGTCTATGCAGTTCATGCTAATATTGATACATTTCTGGACGTTTATGTTCACTTGTATTCAATTGAACAATTTAGGAATGGAGTTGTGTGTCCACAACCAGACATGAACCACTATGCTTTAAGCTCAATGCACACTGTAATGCACAATGACAAATTTCTGGCATAAAAATGAATTTTTATCATCATTGAATTCATGAAGTGAACTTTTGCCTGTATGGCATTCACGGTTTTGGACACAAGTACAGAATGATATCTGTGACTGGTCTTATGTCGCTTCTCGTCTGTTGTCGGCCGGCTTTGTCTATGCTGAAGTCTTGGCTACCATTTATTGTACAGTCTGGCAAGAAACACTGTACATGTCGAACAGTCTGCCTGGTCTGTCGCTTTGAGATCGCATCATACAATCTGTCATTACATTAGCTTAACGATTCAAAAAACCATACAGCGTATAGCGGGCTTTAGTTAGCTTGTGAATAAATCTGTAGTTGTCAGGAAAATTCAGCTGTCCATCTTTCATCATAGCTCCCTGCTGAGAGAAAAGTTTTACATTTCCGCACGTCTTTTATATAGAAGCGGTGCATTAGAGCCACATGATCAACTGTGTGCATCTTTCTGCAGGGTGTATTTTAGCATTTTATTAGGCCAGGCCCTCAATGCACAGAGGCGCCATGGGTACGGGTATGGTGCCATCCTCGCGCATCGACACCGCAGGCTAGCCACATGCAGCACTAATGAGCTGCTTATATTTGCAGGCTTGGCTTGCGCTCTCCACCACCAAAAGTAAACTTTTGAGTCTTTAAGAGGATTGTGAAGGATTTCTTGATTATTTTTGTCCTTCGCAACAGGCCAAATGCAACCCGCAACTGACAACCTCAGAAAGAACACAAGCTAATTACGTGTTATGAGCATTGTTGTGGCTAGAGTTAGCCATGTTCACTCTGGTGGCTACTGAGAGAGTAACTACTAGATGAATGTGTTTTAAACTGATTAACACGAACTGGCCTCTTTGATGTGGGAGCGTGTCTAGAGAGCTCCGCCGAGGAAGCATGGAGGCGATTAGTAGACGTTTTTTAGGCCATTTGCTCTGTGAGATGGGACCTCAGAGGAGATGCTCGCTCAGTTCAGGGACGAAAAAGCTCCCACGTGCCAGTGAGGGACGGGAGGATGGTGGCGGCGAGCTCGGAGAATATCGTTAACGTGAAGCGATGAAGAGATGTGAACCTGCCCTTCGTATTCCAGAACAAAGAGAGCCCTAGGGATGTTTGAATGGGCTATCTTGAAGGGGATTTGGCAGTGTCAGCCCTTGTCATGTCATGCGAGCTGAGTGTAAACATCAATAGCAGACAAGAAAAGATCAGACGGATCCAGATTTCAGTCTTAAATCCTGACAGCAAAGACTCTGAAGGCTTTATCGGTGTAGGAACATTGCTGCTTGGAGCTCAGAATATCTGTCTGAGTGCAAGTTGTTGGCTGGAGAATATTGTAAGATATCTGCATGCAAATTTATGAATTTAAGTTTTATTGTTAGGATTAGCAAAGAATATTGTTGTCAAATGCAACCAATAAATATTGCATAACCATTTTGTTTATGCTAATTTTGTTAGCATTTGATATTAGCACACAAATACTTTGTAAATATGATTGTATGAGCTACAAAGCTGTAAAATAGTCAATGTATGCACACTTGTGACCACACATCAGTTGAATCATATGCATATACATTATAATCAGTGTTATTTTAGTATCATTCAGATGCTATTATAATTTTATTAATATTTTGTTTCTGTATTTGTATTTTCCTTTCTCATGTAAATTTTTGTAATTTATGCATTTTTTGCTGTATAAAAACATGGACGTAGTGTCCGTAACGTCACCCGTAGGTTTCTGAAGAGCGTTTTTGAAGCCTAAAGTAGGGGGAACCGGCTGTCGCCATCTAGGTAGTGCGTCACCACACGTCACTCCCAGATAATCGAAAATGGGCAAAGAGGCAGGAGCTGGTTGCTGAAACCACGCCCACCTAGCTCGACTGTGGTGACAGAAGCGGCAATCCACCTGCCACTCAAGTGGCCACACCCTTAATTATGCAGAACTATAAGGCTTAATATAATTTAAACAGATGAGTTATAAAAAAATTCACCCCCCTCACAGTTGTCATGAAAGGCAAAATTAGCTATATAGACCAAAACCACTTTTTGTACCAGGCTGTAAACATATTTTTTTCTGCTGTAAAGTTGGGCGTTTTAACTTGGGGAGTCTATGGGACTGACTCCCTTTTGGAGCCAGCCTCTAGCGGCCAGTCGATGAATTGCAGTTTTAGTCACTTCCTTGTTGGTTTCACGTCATTTCAATTATTTATTTTTTTTTTTTTTCAGCTTTAATTTTAGCTATTGGTAAATAAACCAGCTGAAAAAAAATTGTTGTATGTTATTTTATTTAATTTAACTTTTATTTAAAGGGGTCATATGATGCGATTTTCAAGTTTTCCTTTCTCTTTGGAGTGTTACAAGCTGATTGTGCATAGATAAGATCCCTGAAGTTGCAAAGACTAAAGT
>NW_015505350.1:1693988-1694412 GCF_001515645.1 Sinocyclocheilus grahami
TTTCGTGAACCTAGGAGAGGAGGTAATTCTGACTTTGCTATGACAATCTGGCGCTTCTGAATTTTAAGAAAGTTTAAGTATTTGCTATTGCTATATATAGTTTTGCGCATCGTGTGTGTGTGTGTGTGTGTGTGTGTGTGTATGAGAGAGAGAGAGACAGGGTCACATCACAGTGGGGTCAGCTGTCTTAACTGTGGCTTGTGTACTGCAAACACATACCAGCTTCATCACGGTGTCTGTCGCGAGACTCTGTTCCCCTTTCAGGCTCTGTCTTTACATTTATTTTGAAAGATAAAGCTCGCGATTATGGTAAGAGGCTTTACATTTCCGATGAGTGCTTGCGGTGTTCGGCCAATCACAATGCACTGGGTCAGCTGGCCAATCAGAGCAGACTGCGCTTGTCGGAAGGAGGGACTTTGTAGAA
>NW_015505350.1:1694422-1709976 GCF_001515645.1 Sinocyclocheilus grahami
GTGTGTGTGTGTGTGTGTGTGAGAGAGAGAGAGAGAGCGAGAGAGAGAGCGAGAGAGAGATAGACAGGGTATCACAGTGGAGTCAGCTGTCTTAACTGTGGCTTGTGTACTGCAAACACATACCAGCTTCATCACGGTGTCTGTCACGAGACTCTGTTCCCCTTTCAGGCTCTGTCTTTACATTTATTTTGAAAGATAAAGCTCGCGATTATGGTAAAAGGCTTTACATTTCCGACGAGTGCTTGCGGTGTTCGGCCAATCACAATGCACTAGGTCAGCTGGCCAATCAGAGCAGACTGCACTTGTCGGAAGGAGGGACTTTGTAGAAAACAAAGCGTTTGAGAGAGGCGGGGCATAGAGGACCTACAATAATGTACAGTATTTGAAAAATAATGTGTTTTTTGAACATTAAAGCATGTCAACATATTCTGTTACACCAAATACACAAAATAATGATCTTTAAAAAAGCATCATATGACCCCTTTAAACCATGTTTTATGGTTTTAGATTTAGTTTCAGATAATAACTCTAATCTATTTTTATTACAACAACAGCAGAAGCAGCAATAATATTAACAATTAGTGAATAGAGAAGATCTAATGATATCAAATGAAGAACAAATAAATGACTACCAAGTCTATCAACTTTGCATAAATGCAATCATTTGTTTTCAACTACAGTTTTAAAAGTTTTAGGTATAGTTTATTTTTCATATGTCATGCAACAAATTTTTAAACACGTTTTGCAATAATGTGTATTTTGGCCTTGCAGTTTATAGTTTATTTTCACAAAGCTCTAATATAAAATATAATAGCTGCATTATAATGGTTGTAAATGCTAATATAATTTAATATAATTATAATTCACGCAAAGCAAATAGCTTTACCAGTGAACAACACCATTTCTCCCTCACACAGTGCTATAATTAGGAGTCTTACATGGAATTCTAGTCATTTTTTGATTATTGGTCAATCTCTACATTATATTGGCTATTTACAGTTGCTCATCCAATCAGATCAGATTTTAGAAAAGTTACTTTTTTTGCAATTGTCATTTCAAAGTTCCAATGCCAGGATCCTCCATTAGTAGAGATGGCATACTGAGTCTTCGGGGCCACGTTACGGGACATACACCTGGACAAATCCTTAACAGTGTGTTGAGTAGAAATCTTGTGAATTCAGCGAAAGCCTCATCGGCTGAGGTGCCTCCATAGTGGCAGCTGTTTGGAACCTAAACAACAGTTGTCAGATTTGCGTCCTACAGTAGATGGGGGGGGGGAATCCCCATTCAGTGTTCTTTTGATTCCAATCTCCAGGCTTCAATCTGCTCCCTCGTGTCGTGTGCCGCCACTGAGCAGGAGAACAGATGGCGCCTTTCAGCAAGGTAGAGAATTGCGGAGAGGAGTCCCTTTTGCTCCGAAAAAGAAAAGAGACAGGGAAGTAAGAGAAGGTAAATGAAGTAGGTGAGGAAAGACAGGCAGTGGAGGGTGACTGAGAAGAGAGACAGTAAAAGCCCTGTCTCTACTGTAGATAGTTATTCATGTCTTAAACTCACTGGATTAGGATCTAAGATTTGTACGTCTCATCAATTCCATATCTATCTTTATTTAACATCCTCAATAGTATATAAATAATTACATAAGACTAACAAATCAGCTGAAAGCATCAACATGTGCATTACCACAGCAAAACAGGTGATAATGAGCAAAAAACCGCTCATTATAAAAACTTGACAAGAAAAAAAAAAACACATTTACATGATGCTTTGTTTTTCACACAGTGAGATATGGCAAATTACCACATTATTTGCAAGTCACATAAATGGTAATACTTCTCAGTTTATTAGTGTGAGAGCAAATTCATTAAGGACCCTTGCAAAAAAAGTAACGTGGCAGTGCCATGCTACAGTAGTGCTATTATCTACATTTGATGAAGTGCACTAAATGCGCCAACATAAAAATAAAATAGGTTTATTGGAAAAAAAAGTGCCACTACCTACATTTAAAACACACACACACACACACACACACACACACACACACATAGACATACAGTTGCAGTCTTTAGCTGAAATGAACACTATAGTGGAAGTAAAACAACAAATTGTATTCTTTTTCACACAAATTATGATTACAGGGGCAGATTATTAAAGACTTTTTTTGCAGTTCCTTGCCAAATACTATGTCATGGCCTCAGAACACTTTTACCACAGTGCATGATTTCTAAACTGAGAAACTTTTGATATTAGCATCACATACCCAGCTTCATATGTATGCCTTTTCTAACATGGTAAACTTGCTCGGTAGCTCACCTGGTACAGCATTGCACTTGTGATATAGTACATAGCAGGTATTAGTACCATGAAATACAAGTAATAACACTCAAAAAAAATATATATATATAAAAAAGAGCTCAAAGACAAGTTAAAATGACATGGTTGCTTCAGAAATCGCATTTTTATCTTACATTGTTAACACTATCACTTAGGTCTTTGGTTTAGTGTAGGTGGTATTTTCAAACATGATACAGCGTAACACACTGAACATTAGATTTATGAATTGCTGTGATGCAATAAACAACATTGTCAGATTCCTGTTCATCTGTTTTGGATAAAACAAAGTGTAATCAGATTGTTGACTCTTGAATGCCAACGCTTATAGCACAGAGATCAGTGGCCATATTGGTTCGAAATGGTCCATGAAAAGTGCAGAGTATCCTAACATGGCATAGTGACATTTTTCAGCACAAAGAGATTCTTTTGTCTGATAAAATGTTTGAAATCTTTAATTTAGCGTGGTTTAGCATGTTGCTTAGGGCTAGAACATTAAATAACCCTCTGATTTGAAGGAATGTTAATGGTTAGGGTTAAGAAAGAACAAAAATGTTTCATTCAGGAACACATCATGCTTGACAAAATCACCGTGGAGTCCAAAGATAATACCATGGTACGTCTCCAAAATTATTTGTACTTGAATGTATTCAATTTTACACACCTTTGGTGCACAGAAAGCATGTCGTGAATTTCTCTGCAGAAAGCCGTGCTTAATATTTGATGCTCTTTAGGTCTTTTTGCCCACTAAGCACAGCACTGTCATAAAACCATACTACCCTATGGCCTTGTATACTTCAACCATTTTATGGATGTGAGAACTGTGGTAATAACTCATTTCCTGCCATTTCAGCCTTCTTTTCACCATCAGCAGCTGTGCTGTTGTGCAATCGATGCCCCTTCATCCGCTCTGCGATTATTTTTGTTCACCATCAAACTGCGCTTACAAGTGAAATCCAGTATCTCCAGCAGACTCTTGTAGATGCTAGTCTAATCTTCCCGTTTGATTCATGCCATGTTGTTATTGTTGCTAAAATAATGCATGCGTTGGATAATGCATGCGACATCCGACTTCATCTATTTAATTTGGTGGAAGAGACTGTGTAATGGTATAAACTGACTACCCATAATGCAGTCTTATTGATTAGAATGACATAATTTACAAAGCTCTTAGCTAGAGCGAATTAAGTGGTGTGACATCCTATTTGAAAGCCTCACTGACTAAAGTGTCTTTACTCGGTGGGCTTTGATGTTCGTTTCGGAGTGCAAAGTGCGTCTGAAGATGGCCCAGAGGCCAGGGCGGTGTAATTCAAGCATTGAGGCCGAGCAGAACAGAAAGCTGCCCCTGCTGTTTGTACCAATTGCCCTCGCAATTGGCTCTGTGTTCAGCCGGGTCTCCTGGGAGATGGGAAGATACAATGGGTTGCTGTGGTGACAGAAAAATCTCAGCCTACCTGCGAATCGGGGCCCGCCGGTAGTTCGCTTGCTCGTTTAATTAGGTGACTCCTGAGTAGATTAGGGCCTGTGTTAGCGTGGGTGGCCCGCTGCGCTCGTGCCCCAGGAGTGCTGGACTTGAAGGGCAGGCCACAGGGGAAAGTCTGTCAGGAACTGAAATAAGAGCAAACGGGCTGAAAGAGAACTCCGACTCACCTTACGTCTTTTGTCAGATGTAAAATAAGTGGATTTAAGGCTACATAAATCTGTATGAGAGAACTGCCGTGGTACTGTGACATATAAAGTGACTGAAGAATTACACCTTTTTTTGGCGTTAAAAAATCTTTCTTCTATCCAAGTTATGCAGAGGTAACTTCAAGTCAGTCATTTACTGGTTATCTTTTCTTAGAAATTAATGTTATTTATAATTATTTAGTTGGCTTGAGAAAGCCAACTTACTGATCTGCTATTTAAACTTATTCTTATTCTTAAAATTTCTATCTATCTATCCATCTGTTCGTCTATCTGTCTGTCTGATTTTCAAATAGACTGTATTGCCTTTCAAACTTTTAAACTGAAAACTATTTCAAACTGAAAACCGTCACATTTTTATCTAGTTGTAGTCTGAAATACTGCTACTAATAATGTTTATTATTTTATCTGGGGTTGCATATAATAAATATTATTGTTAATAATACATTGTTATTGTTTCTTGTTGATTTGCAACACCATAAATTAATATCGATTGCAATAATTGTATGTTTTATTACTATCATTGTTTATTATGATTATTATTAGTAGTAGTAGTAGTAGTAGTATGTAGTATAATGCTAGTATTGATTTCTTATTTTATCGGATAATAATAATAATAACAACAACAACAACAAAGTAATACATTAAATTTTTTTTTTATATTTAACAACATAAAATAATAAGTCTAATTGTTTTATAAGTATTATTAAATTAATATTGATTTACAGTACTTGTACTACTACTAAATAATAATGTAATGATAATAAAAAATAAAATGATTGAAATTAAATAATTAAATAAAAAATAATTAAATAATAATAATAATCATCTTCATCATACATTTATGTTTTAATATCTCACATAAAATAATAAATACAATTCACATAAAATAATAAATACAATTGTTTTAAAAAATATTATTCAATTAATATTGATTTTAGTACTTTTACCACTACTAACTATAATAATATTAATGTAAATAAAATGACAAATAGTAATAAATATTTATTAGGTAATAATAATAATAATAATAATAATAATAATATAAGAGAAACATGTTGATGGGCTCTTTGACTTGGACCAGTAAACAAACACCCAAAATACCTTAGCAACCAGCATGCAGTAGCTTAGTAACCTCCAGAATAATTGTGGTGGCAAACAAAATATATATATATATATAATTATTATTTTATTTATTTTTTAATTTTTTTTTACCTTTCTTTTAGTTAAACTAACTAGTGGCCCAAAAATGACTGCTTCACCTTCAAAATTCCTATTTCTCTCTTTCATAGCGCTTCTGGAAGTCAGAGAAATGAAAATAAATTACGCATGGTAGATTAATTAAAAACAGGCCGCCATAGCCTGTAAGACAAATGCACCCCTCTGTGTGCACAGGAATGCAAAACTTGCTCATGCTCCTCTGTGACTTTAAACACTTTTAAAGGACTTTAATAAGTAGTCTTCTGTCAAGAGAAGAAATGATTAATGAGAAATTAAACTCGGTGTAGGTTAAAAAGTAAAACATCTCTGAAAAGATTTTCCATTCATGGATGTTTTGAGATTTAACTTCCCAACTCTTTGTGCAAGCCGTTCAGGGAAAATGATTTAACCCATGATTAGGAAGGTTACTTTTCTGGCTTTTGTATCAGATTAATTCTCCCGGATTACAAATAAAGCTGTGTATTTAATTCAGACTTAATTAAAAGGAATTCAGGCTCATAATGAGTGAAACAAGCCTGGAAGTGTGCAGCCAGCACAGAGAATCAAAGAGAAAAAACCCAAAACTGATATTTTAGGTTATGGACACTAATAGTTATACAAACTTGGCCTTTAGGCAAGTTTAAAAACAACAAATCCTTATTGCTTTCCCTCCTCAGTCGTACCGAACCAGTTCTACAACTCTCTTAATAGCCTCCATTGTTATGCGGCGTGTTCCCGGCAGGAGATCAGAGATTGAACGCTGGTTAAATCACAGATTTCCACTTCAGAGACTTTCATGCTTTACCATCAAATCAATGAAGGATTATTTTAGAACGGAATATACAGTATCTAAAGATTTAATATAGTTAATGACCCTCTTACTGTCATTTCATACCCTGAAGTTGATCAAACAATCATGAAACACAAGCACAAAGAAGTCCTGTTGAAATTGTCCGTAAAGAATTTCTACATAGAAATGAAAAGTACTACTTAGGAATAACTAACACTGTATGTTTTTGTGTTGAACACACAATTATTTGTGTTGCAGTTGAATAGTGTTGCAGCCAATTACTATCTTACAAAGTAGTAAATCATTTAAAAAAATTTGACTTGGCTTTGAAAGTAAAATGTCATTTGCTTTTGTGTAGCATGTTATCTTAAGTTGTACTACTCATTTTAGATGGACTATTATATAATGTCTTTTAAGACTTGTCAAATTGAAGTGATGAATGATGAGTTTGGAACATAAGGCTTCCATCTTTAAGATTTAACAGTCGGGAGGCTTGATTGGCATTTTAATGAATCGTATGGTAATTTCACTAATTGTTTCTTAATTCTCTTTCACTCAGTCAGCTGGACCTCATCCTTGCAGTAATTACATGTATTTGTACCAGAAATATAAGGCAACATTTTTCTTTAACTTTGAATGATACTCTCTGTCAGCTTGTCAGCTCCTTATATATGACAATATAAGAAAAGACTAAGACACATTGTTCTCAGTATAAACCCCATTTAAGTCCTACAACTGGGCAAACTTTGTGAACTTCTGTGAGTACTTTTGTACTTGAAATCTTCGCTCGTGGATATTTATATCTTGCCACAGAATTGTATGTAAAAATGCTGCTATTGTTCTCGTTCTTATGCGGTCTCATATCTCTCAAGGGTTTGCTGGAAAAGAAAAGATTAGCACAGTTTTAGTGGGAACAAATCTAGTGGCGTGAGTGCGTGTGTATATATATATTTTCATTCTCATGTGCTGTGAAAGTTGTACTTCTTCAAAGTACTGCAATATCATTGCTTGTATGACTTGTGTAAATTCGATTTTGCTATTTGGGTCAATCTCACAAAACCTTTCAACAACGAGGTCATCTCTGGCTTATTTTACCCCCAAAATTTCATTTTACTGTAATGCAAATTTTGTAATATTTTTAAAATATATTATTTGGAAGTATTAATATATATATTAATATATATACATATATATATGGATTTTTGGGGGCTTTTTCAGATTTTAATTATTTATAAAAATGCAATACAACATTTTACATATTACAAATAATGAATAGAAAAGAAAACAACAGTTTTAGAGTTTTAGCGGGAACAAAAAAAAACAATATAATTTGTTATAATTTTTTCTCGCCATGAAAATAGCCACAGAAGCTGGCATGGTGTTAAACATAAACAAACAAGAAAACAACAACAACAACACATTTTTATTTGCTTTTTTAAATTTATTTTTTTAAGTATTTCTTCTTAATGTTTTTCATACATCTGGATAAGTTTACAAAAAAAGGCAATACTTTTTAAAATTATGTTTTGAAGTATTGTTATATCATGGAAATATGTATAGTACTGCCTTGAATGTATGCAGATTTAAATTATTTAAAAAGATAACAAATTAAAGAGAACTGACAACTTAACTGATAAGATTTAAAAATCTTCACTGTCCTAAAATAGGCTTTGATTTCTTAATGCAAAATGTTTTTTCTTATAATTTTGGCTTCACCTGGATGTTTTTGTGAGATTCACTCAATGATTGATTTATTCACTGTTGATTAATAGTTTCAATCACTGTTTATCACCAGTGATCCTTTCTGAATGTTCCATTTGTTGTTTTGTTAAAGTTAGTCTGTCGATCTGTCTTTGGAAATTGTAAAAAGACCTCTTTTTTGGAATCACAAAGCAAAAAAAAATGTTTTATCAGTTGTGTCAATCTCTCTGTCAGCTGGGCAGATCTAAAGAGCAAAGACAGATGAATCAAGACAGACAGCTTTTATCTGTGCATTCATGGCCATTATGTATTCTCTCTGCATGTTTGTGCTGTTCATTTATTAATTTGGGTTATGTGGTGTTATCCAGAGGTGTGTTTTAAGTTCTCCCCCATGTGTTGTTTGTGTCTGTGGTCTACAGGTGCTCCTCTTCATTGCTCATCTGCCTCCTCTTCCCCTGTCGACTCCCCTTACCCTCCCCCTTCCCATGCAGCCAATCAGAGCCAGGGAAGGTTGCTTGGTAACAGTGGGGTTCAGGCCGGCCGGGACTCTGAGTCAGAAGATGAGTTTGGCCCCAATTCATTCTTAGTTAAAACCGGCTCAGGGAACGTCGGCGCTCCAGCCACTGCAACTCCTAGCGGTGAGTCCCTCTCAATATCGCTGCCTGCTAGAGGGGTCTCGACATCCCCTGCTGGACCTGCTGTGGAGCTTGTGGAGGTAGTCACAGGCCGAGCATTTATTTTTTCTGGATATTTTGGGCAGCAGTGAAGGTCAGATGTTAGCTGGAACTTTTTTTGACTAAGGCCTGCTGAGAAGAGAAGCTTCTGGCTGGGGTTCAGGAAGTGAGGTGTGTCAGAGATTCTGAAGATTTATTGCAATTTGTTGAACTCCAGTTTAGAGCTGCTAAAGATTTCTGTTGATATTGAGTTCTGTTAATCATTTACAGCTCTTCATCTTATTTTTTAATAATGCTTTTTTTAAATAGGGTGACTGAGTAAATTGAAATGACTAAAAATGGACCAGTTTACCTGGATACATTCTACCATACAGTATCTACCAAAATAAATTTAGGTCACACTTTATTTTAAGGTCCAGTTCTCACTATTCACAAACCATTAACTATGACTTTTGCCTCAATAAATCCTAATTTGCTGCTTATTATTAGTTAGTAGTAGTTGTTAAGTTTAGATATGCAGAATATGTGCTTTATAAGTACTAATAAACAGCCGATATGTTAATAATAGGCATGCTAATAAGCAACTAGTTAATAGTGAGAATTGGTCCCTATACTAAAGTGTTACTGAAATTTAATTCAAGGGATAGTTCACCCAAAAATGTAAATTCGGTTTTACTCATCCTGTCGTTCCAAACCTGTATGCATTTATTTTGTCTGCTGAACAAAAAAGAGGATATTTAGAAGAATGTGGTTGATGTAGCCATTTTTTCCCCCATACTATAGAAGTCAATGGCTACCGTCAACTGTTGGTTACCAACATTATTTAAAATGTATAATTTTGTTCTCAACAGAAGAAACTCATACAGGTTTAAATCAACATGAGTAAATTCTGACAGAGTTTATATTTATTTTTGGATGAACTATCCATTTAAACACGACATACTATCAGATACACAATAATCAATAAGTAGGGGTATAGATATTTGCTCTGACAAGTTGATTAAATTATGGATTACAAAATGATGCAGTGCACCATGAAATCTGAAATTTAGTCACAACTCAGTTCAATTGACGAAAGAAAAAAAAGAATTTGAATGACAAATAAATGTTATATTATATTTGAATAATTTGAATTGGATCATTTGAATTAACTGTATTCGAGAATTGAATTTGTCTTTTTTTATTATTATCATTATTAAAGTATTATTTTAGTAATTGATTTCCATAATTGATGCATTGAATTTTCACCATGAGCAAAAATAGTCTATACCGCATTTACATTTTTATGACCATTTATTTATCTTGGGAAGATCCCATATATTTGATTTCAAATGTTATTCTTCCAATTGTTCTTGGCATTCTGGGATCCCAGGCTTCTTACAAAATGATGCAGTGCACCATGAAATCTGAAATTTAGTCACAACTCAGTTTTGATGAAAACAGTTCAATTGACGAAAGAAAAAAAAGAATTTGAATGACAAATAAATGTTATATTATATTTGAATAATTTGAATTGGATCATTTGAATTAACTGTATTCAAGAATTGAATTTGTCTTTTTTTATTATTATCATTATTAAAGTATTATTTTAGTAATTGATTTCCATAATTGATGCATTGAATTTTCACCATGAGCAAAAATAGTCTATACCGCATTTACATTTTTATGACCATTTATTTATCTTGGGAAGATCCCATATATTTGATTTCAAATGTTATTCTTCCAATTGTTCTTGGCATTCTGGGATCCCAGGCTTTGTATTTCACATTGTGTGCGCTCTCTGTTTGAATGTAGACTTTGGCAGGCTAACCCTCACTGCAGCTGTCATGACTAACTTCACCCTGTGCCATGACTTATGAAGTGGTTCACGATATATGTCACTGTTTTAATGACCTGGATTGCCGTTCGATACCTTAGCTATGTGAGATTGAGTTTGTTGCTGTCCACAGGGCTGTATTTCTTGCAGTAATTTGATTGCGACCATTTCAGATCATTGTAGAGTTGCCTTCATTAACTTTGTTAAGTGTTAGAAAGGTCAAGAAGTTTTAATGAAAGATAAAATCAATTGAAAGCCTGTAAATGATAAAAAGCTTAATGGCATACCCTGCTGAGGGACAAGTGACCAGCACAGCAGGAACTTTAACCACAATGAATCAATTTTACAAGTCACTATGTCCTTACTAATGAGCTGCTGATGAAAAGCACATGGATTGATGAGATGATCGCATTGTGCTGCCATTGTCATCCAGTAAGTTCAAATATGATGAAGTTGTTTGCTAGGCATTGATGTTGTTTAAAAAGTTGGACTACTTTTAACATCCTGTTACTTGTTGAGGGACATTACATAGCACCACCGCTAACAGTAAAGCTAATATATGACAAAATGTAGATACTCTAGTTCGCAACTGTGACCCATCATATAGTGTTTATGAACTTATTGTCTTGAACTGATGTCTGTGCTTCAAGATGTTTGTACGGCATCAGCTAACCAAATTAGAAATGAGATTTGTTAACATGCTTTTCAGATAAGAAAGCTTCACGTCACTTTGATAATTGGAGGAGAGCAGAGAGCATGCCGATGTTGAGCAGTCGATATGAAGCCTGTCATCGCTAGCAGCTCTCGGCTTCTCCCTCAAGGCTTCTTTACAGAGTAGAACAAAAAAATGCTGTAAATAATTGATCAGCCTTTACAAGTTAACCACCCAAGGCTGGAATTACATCAAGCTCAAGAGGATTGCGCCTGCCTGCTTCCACACGGCCCTCCGTAAAGCAATGAATTACCCTCCCGTGGCAAGAACTTTCCCTTCTCCGCGCGGCAGCCTGCTACCGTCCCGGTCACCTAGCGGTGGCACCCCAGTGCTAAAATGGGATTTATCTTTCCGACAAATGGCTGAGACTTGCATTGGTATATAGGTTACCCTCGGGCTGCCAGTGAGGGGTAGCACACTCACCAAAGGAATCGGTCTCTTGCCTCCGAGCTATGCAAGGCACCATAAGGCTCTATTTGACTGAGACAAAGTAGCATACCACAGTGCCGTGAAAAAGGAAGTTTATGTGCTGGAGTTAAGCTTAGCATCCCTGGTAGTAAAGTAGTGGGATTCCTGCCAGAGGCTATGCTGTGTTGCATGAGGTTGGTGCGAAATTTGAAGTTTCTTTGTCGCATTTTACGAGTCAGTAACTTTTCATCTGAAGTCAGGTGGCTCCTGCACTGGCAGTCATTTTGGCACTAAAAGACAAAACTCTTGATGGCTATGTTCATACAGCAGCACAATGTGGTTGTCTGTAGAGTTTTGACTGCTAAATACGGTTCTGTTCACACTGTTCGGTTAATTCGGAGTGACTCCAGTTTGGTTGATATTGACATTTAGTTGCCTGTCTTTGCTCTCAGTTTCTAATTTTATAGCTGTCATCTTCTCTCAGGTTTTGAAAATCACCTGAAAATATTTATATTGAATTCAGTTCCCTTGTCTTTTTGCATATAAATGCCAATTTGAGAGTCACCTGCTTGTAAATACGCTTGTCAATCCAAACACTGGCTGAGTCAAAGTAGCCATTGTGATTGTAGATAAACAAGTGGTAAATTATGGAAATTAGCCTGCTCTTTTGAACAGCACCTTTATTGTCATTTCTGATTGTTTGGCAACTGTATATGCTGAGCCTTAAAACAGAACAAGGACACAATTATAATAAGAAAAGAGAAGCGCTGCTGTTTATTCACTTAAACCACCTAATGAGTCCATTTTAACCGTTTTCCCTGCTTTTTGAGATTGGGATAGGCTTTTTTTTAACCTGAGAATCAACAGCCAGCTGCTTTCATTTACCAAGTATTAGCATATTACTAAAACGGATATGCCAGAAAGCTCAAGGCTTAATAAGAGCGATGCAGTAATGACAGACTCTTGGATAGGTGGTCACGTCCTTTGTTACAGTCCTTGGTTTTTAATGAAGAGGTGCCTACACATTCACGCTGAGTGGCATAAATTGCCGTCCAAAGCACACTGTGGATTAATTAGCACAGTTATTGCAAAATATTTCACAGTTTCTGACCCATTTTGTTTCACCCTGCCCTCACATAAACACAAGCAGATGTCTTGAAAGATATGTGTCATGTGGGTTTGAGCTTGCAATATTTTGATATGTTTTTAGAGTTGACAGTGACATGCGTTAATACCTCCCGTCCCCAGTTCTTCGCCTTGTCTGGATATTAAGGCAGCATATTAAAGCATTTTTAACTGTGTTGTGACAGGGCCCTGTTCTGCAGCCCGACTCAGCTCAGCATTACAGATTCGTCAAATTCTGGAGAGAGAAAGGGCATGGACAGGGTAAGCTTCTCGTGTAAAATGATATGGGAGTTTAAAGGCCCAGATTCATGTTGCCGGTGTCGATATGATTTTGTGTGTCTTCAGAAACACAGGTTATTCTGTAGTTCCAGAAATGTGATCCAGTGCTGAGACTAAAGCTGAAAAGGCTTAGCTCAGGGTTTCGAGCTGTGGATTCAAACATGGAGCATGTTTTCAGAGGAATTTGCTACGATTTTCCAGCAATTGAGGAGGAATTACACATAAGAACATGGGAAGGCTAAACCTGACATCTGCAGAGAGCTGAAGTATCAAATCAAGAATATAGAGGTGGTTAGCATTTGAAATATAGAGTCCCGAGTGTTTAAACACAACATCAAGCAGAATCTGGCCACAATGGTGGAGTTATATGCACAAATTTCACCGCCGGGAAATCTCTGCACTTCCTAAAATTCATCTCTATTTACAGCTATCAACTAGAGATGGAGTTATCAGACTGAGGCAATTTCACTTTTCCCAGAGTGATTCTACATTATCAACAAAAAATGCATCTGTAGCGTTCTATCGACCAAAGGGCTCTCCGCTGTATTGTGTTTTTCCATTCATCTATCTTTGTTGCAGAAATTCCCTCAACTATAGTTCACGAACCAGATGTCTTTTTGTATTTAAAGAGGCTGAGAATAAGCAAGTTGGAAAACGTAGAAAAGAAAGAGTGAATGATCTCTGCGCCCGCTAGGTCCCGTTAGCTTGATGGGACAGACTCGTTGAAGCTTGAGGTCTTTTTATTGAGCATGTGTTGCTCCATGGCCCCTAAAAGCATCTCAGGGTCCTGTTCCTGGAGAGATGGCTACTGGGCCATGGGCTCCCTGCTGAGCCCCTGTTCTTCACCACAGAGCCCCCCCTTGTCTTAGCATCCTTTTACGCTGAGCAGCATGGGGTTCGGGCCACAGTGGGCCACTAATGGTGTATGGATCACCTCTTTAAAGGCTTGCACAACATACCTTTGCAGTTGACCAGACAGGAATGAACGGGTGGAAATTAAGAGGCAGGGTCACTCTGCAGCTCAGCATTTAGATCAGTTGGGTTTCATCAGAACTTATTTAATCATTCCCTCCCATTGCTGGTGTGAGGGAAGCGAATGAGGTTTGCGGGGTCGCACCGGAACATATATCCACCAGAGAGACTCCGAGAGATCACAGCAGACAGGGAAAGAGAGATTTAATAAGCAACACATGGTGTAGCTGCAGAGGGCACCAAGGACGAGCTTTTTCCTATTCGCCATTCCCGCGAGTTTCACCTGCGATTATTTTTAATGAGAACATTTGAGTTATTTATATATTGCGTTCAGCTAGGCACCTGGATGCGACCACTGTCCATATTTCTAATTGCAACCAGCCAGCTGTTTTCCTAATGCATTGTCACCTTGTGTAAATGTACACTGTATACTCATGAATCATCGCTTTATTTAGATAATCCATTGTGAGGTTACCATGGTGATAACAAAGTGCCAGACAGAGCCATCTGCATGCTTCAACGTCAAATATGTCTTCAGGACCCAAGGGGACACAAAAATGACACATATTTTTTAATGAAAAACAGCACATTTGCTTTTGATTCTGCATGATTTTCGAATCAACAGGCTCTCGAATGCAGCGAGACATTTTTTTTTTGTGCATTTATTCCTTCAGTATATCTGTGAAGGTGTCAGCGAGGCCGTCAGTTACTCACACTTGATGAGTTTGAGAGCATGACTGATTCTGAGCGCCGTAAGCTATATCTGCTAGCCTTCATATGAAACCCGTGAAGACAGCTTGTATTCCCGCATGTATCTGTCTTTCCTAATGGTTAGGAACAACACCTTAACTGATGATTGAATGGAGGAAAATGTGTGAAAACCACAGACACACAACCTTCCATTAACACTCAGGGTGGCTGTCGGCTCTTTGCGCTGTTCAGAAAGCTGTATCCACCACCTATATCCAGACATTCATGATCAGAAAACAAAGCTAGCAGGATAGACGAATGTTCAGCAATCTATGGTCACTCTTCCTATTTTTAGCTGCTGGAGTTGCAGCAGTGGACGTCGTTTAATGATCTGTCTGTCTTGCGGAGGGATTTTGATTAATTCTGCAGCCCGTCTCACACATTGCACATTTGATCGGGTGTCTGAGGCACGTCATACGAGTTCTCACTCTCAGGTGTGACTGTCAAGAGTGAGACTCAGATTTTGTTACTATAAATGAAAATGGACTTTGCACAGCCTGTACACTTTCTACAAGTAATCTGCACTTTCCAAATGGAATAAGTGAATCTCATGAAAACTTCATAAAGACAAATCAAACACATTTATGCCAAAAAATATTTTCTACTTAACTAGTCTATATCTATCTATCTATCTATCTATCTATCTATCTATCTATCTATCTATCTATCTATCTATCTATCTATCTATCTATCTATCTATCTATCTATCTATCTGTCTGTCTGTCTGTCTGTCTGTCTGTCTGTCTGTCTGTCTGTCTGTCTGTCTGTCTGTCTGTGAGTCTGTGAGTCTGTCTGTCATTCTATCAACCTTTTGTTCTATCATTATATTGTCCTGTCATCCTATCTATCTATCTATCTATCTATCTATCTATCTATCTGTCTATCTGTCTATCTGTCTGTCTGTCTGTCTGTCTGTCTGTCTGTCTATCAACCTATTGTTCTATCATTATATTGTCCTGTCATCCTATCTATCTATCCATCTATCTATCTATCTATCTATCTATCTATCTATCTATCTATCTATCTATCTATCTATCTATCTATCTATCTATCTATCTATCTATCTATCTATCTGTCTGTCTGTCTGTCTGTCTGTCTGTCTGTCTGTCTGTC
>NW_015505350.1:1713902-1755383 GCF_001515645.1 Sinocyclocheilus grahami
ATCTATCTATCTATCTATCTATCTATCTATCTATCTATCTATCTATCTATCTATCTATCTATCTATCTATCTATCTATCTATCTATCTATCTATCTATCTATCTATCTGTCTGTCTGTCTGTCTGTCTGTCTGTCATTCTACCTGCCGTTCTAGCTATCATTCTGTCCATCTGCCTGTCACCATTAAGTTAAGTTTAATATATATATATATATATTAATTTTAATATATATTAACTTAATTGTCTTTCACTTTCTTGACAGGAATTGTATGTATCCATTGTGGTACATGGATACAGAGGTTTTATTTTGTAATTATGAAACTCTAAAAATATGTTTGTATGATCACATTTCTTATCAATTATTCATAAACAAATCAATTCTGCTCCAGGGTATGATGTTTTAGTGTCACTCGTTGGTTAACAAACACTGCTGACTGGAGCAACCCAATTTTCCTTGGAGATTGACTTCAGACAACTTTAATGGGCTTTTGACGCCTGTAAATATTGAGCTTGAGAGAAATTGAGCTTGAGCTTCTGAAATATGTCTGGACTGTGATCAGTTGCTAAACAGAGTCAAACACATCAAGAACATCTTCACAGATCAAATTAGCTTTTTAACATGTTTTAGTAAAGTTCTTGCACCTCTTTTGAGTACATCCCTCCCCCATTTAAAACATGCTGCTAATCTACATAAATATGCCATGGGATTTCCACAGAGAACTGCTTGTCTCCCTTTGTAATTGCTATTTTATTCATTTGCTGTCTTGTAATCATAAAGCAATTTTACAGCCAGCAAAGTGTCATCTAGAATAATTAGGTGTCTATTATATTCTTTATCTCAAGAGAGGGTGAATCTCACAAAAAAACATGCCCAAGATATTTTTTATAAAAGATAAAATGCATATTTTGTTTGCTTTTGTACTCAATCATGAATAATTCTGGATGATTCTCACTAGATTCTCATTACAGCCATACAGAATAAAAGAAAGAATGAAAGAATATTAAAAAGTCTTAAAACAGGCTTCATTTTCTGTAAAATGTTGTCCTCAGAAGTGTGTAAAAATGGTGAAATATGATGAGTAAAACAATACTCTGCTTCTTTTTTGGAGACCATTTGAGACCTAAGAACTTTTCCTGATTTGTCTGTTCTTTAATGGCAAAACAAACTTCTTTGCTGGCAAACAGAATTGTGCAAACTAGATCGATCAAAGACTTTCCACTCTTACAGGTCCTTCTGGACTGCGCTGAATTGTTCCTGCTGAATCATTGCTTCTCCTCTTATTATGCTCATTGTCTCAAGGACTCGAATGAGCCTTACCTTCTGTGCTTTTCAATGGAAATAAAGCTCCAACCCTTCAATGCTGCATCAGCACTTCTGTTTACTGGCTGCTGTTTAGGGAATAAAAACCTTGCGTTAAGACAAACTTGTTCAGAAAACACAACACAAGAGTTTAGACGGTTAGTGAAGTGTTTAGAAATGGGGTGATACATTGCCTAACCTTGTTGTAAGTCCATAACTATTTGTAGCATTCATAACATTTATAATGGGGTTTTATGCTGTTGTTGTTGTTACCTGAGGGGCTGTACTTCTATAATTTATTTTCCCTGGCAAAAATTTTGTTTTGAGTTCAATGCTACATTCTTAAGAGCCACAGTTTTTATATTCATTGGGAAATCAACCTGTGAATTACTTTTTGCATACTGAATTTTAAATTGCAATAGGAGAGAAAAAAATTAAAGCATAACAAAATACAAATTCATACAGTCAAACAAGCCAGTTAATCAAGTCCTGTTGACATTAACCTTCTTTGGATGTCATCACTTTCATAGTAGTAATGTGCCCGCATGTTGCGTACCTTTATAGTGCAGGGGAAATGGTTTAACTCTCTTCCAGCTCTCCTTCTGTTTTGATCCGGTTTCATCAGGGCCATCATCAGCTTGGCTCAGAGACGCAACAGAGCTCTGAGTAATTGGTAGCGTAGGATTGTGGGAATGCGGCTTGGTACGGGCCCATCTGTCACTGGCTCTGACAAATGATCCGGCCCTGTGCCCAAAATGAAAGGAATAAAAAAAGTAACGGGGTCCCTGTCAGTGACGCATCCCATAATGATCTTCAGTAGAAATGTGCACTCACCACATGGTGCAAAGCACTCATTTAGTCATATGAGCGATGTGAGAACTAGCATTCTTTCACCCCGGTGACATGTCTCCAACGGAGAACATACTGTGTTGCTTGGTGTGAAACTGCGGTAAGACCTTCGAAGCATGCAACTTTTTGCAGTATTCAAAAGTAAGGAATGATTCAGGGATGTTATTCCTTGAAGCTCTACGCCGTGCATTGTTGTCCATGTTTCGACTATAGAAGTTAGAAAAGTTAGTGGTTATGAAGGTCAGTTTAGTCAAGCAACCATAAAAGCATTTATTGAGGTTTATTGGTTTTGATAAAGATGTGTATACTTACACATATCCAAGGTGGATAGGTCAGGGTGTTCGACTAGTTGTCCAAAACCTGATGATTTACTAGTTTATTAATATGTTTAATATTTGTGGTGGCAGTAATTTAGAAAGAATGCATTTACAGATACAATTTCTCCAGATTGTGCTGACAGTTTCTAAGTTCCGTCTCCGTCTTCATTTCCTTAAAAGCACTGCAGCTACAGCCATCAACACTCTGCTTTTGTAACAAAAGACAATTACTGTCGGACTTCAGATATCCCACTGTGAAGGATGTCCTCATTATTATGCATAATCCTTGTTTGTTTTTCTTGTGAAGACTATGGTTTTTGCAATAAAAGTATGTCTGGACTATTTGTTTGTTTAATATCTGTCAGTTAGCCTACTAAAAGGCTGTTGCATATAGTATATTTACATATTTGGTAGACACCAATTTTTTTTGCATTTTTCATATACCAAGATTGTGGAATTATTTTCTCAGAAGTGTGTTTTGGACTTTGTACTATCTGCATTTTGGTAAGCATTTAAAAAAAAAAAACCCAAAGATAAACTTCGTTGTAAATAATCGCATTTTTTAAGCCGTGGGAACGGAGCGAGTCCCATGGAGGAGCTCCGGAAGGATAAAAGGAGGAGTGACGACAGTGTTGGACGAGAGAGGACCAGGCCTGGATTTTATTTTGTGTTTTGTGTGGGTTTATTGGTTTTGATAAAGATGTGTATACTTACACATATCCAAGGTGGATAGGTCAGGGTGTTCGACTAGTTGTCCAAAACCTGATGATTGACTAGTTTATTAATATGTTTAATATTTGTGTTGGCAGTAATTTAGAAAAAATGCATTTACAGATACAATTTCTCCATATTGTGCTGACAGTTTCTAAGAAGTTCCGTCTCCGTCTTCATTTCCTTAAAAGCACTGCAGCTACAGCCATCAACACTCTGCTTTTGTAACAAAAGACAATTACTGTCGGACTTCAGATATCCCACTGTGAAGGATGTCCTCATTATTATGCATAATCCTTGTTTGTTTTTCTTGTGAAGACTATGGTTTTTGCAATAAAAGTATGTCTGGACTATTTGTTTGTTTAATATCTGTCAGTTAGCCTACTAAAAGGCTGTTGCATATAGTATATTTACATATTTGGTAGACACCAATTTTTTTAGCATTTTTCATATACCAAGATTGTGGAATTATTTTCTCAGAAGTGTGTTTTGGACTTTGTACTATCTGCATTTTGGTAAGCATTTAAAAAAAAAAAACCCAAAGATAAACTTCGTTGTAAATAATCGCATTTTTTAAGCCGTGGGAACGGAGCGAGTCCCATGGAGGAGCTCCGGAAGGATAAAAGGAGGAGTGACGACAGTGTTGGACGAGAGAGGACCATTGCATATAGTATATTTACATATTTGGTAGACACCAATTTTTTTTGCATTTTTCATATACCAAGATTGTGGAATTATTTTCTCAGAAGTGTGTTTTGGACTTTGTACTATCTGCATTTTGGTAAGCATTTAAAAAAAAAAAAACCCAAAGATAAACTTCGTTGTAAATAATCGCATTTTTTAAGCCGTGGGAACGGAGCGAGTCCCATGGAGGAGCTCCGGAAGGATAAAAGGAGGAGTGACGACAGTGTTGGACGAGAGAGGACCAGGCCTGGATTTTATTTTGTGTTTTGTGTGTGGCAGTAGTCCGCGAGGTCATTTTGTGTTTGTTTATTTTATTAAAGTCTTTAAATGTTCGCCGGTTCCCTCCTCTTTCTTCCCGTGACTACGAACTGTTACAATCTTTAACGCATTAGTGATATGTTCTTAACTAATGAAAGTTGCTCATAAATGTAAATAAAACATCTTTAGCATGTTAGCTTTAGCGAGTGAAGGTAAAGTTGTTTATAAATGTAAATAAAACATCTTTAGGGCATTAGCCTCACCTTTAGCACCAGCCTAAGCTCTCAGTAAAGAGAGTGTTGTCGTCAGGTGTAAAATGAAACTGCTTTGTACTTGTTAAGTAAGGGTTCTTAGCGCAATGAGGCGCTAGTTTATTGATTGATGAATGGTTTAGCGGATATGGAAATGAATGGCTTTGGAGCACACAAGGACACAAGGGTCTTTATCTGCGTCTGGATTGCCACAATCTGATGCTCACAATCTCATGTCTGATAGCCCCCATCTCCCATGATGCAAAGTGGCTTTAGGAGACAAACGCTTTGTCGGAAGCTGAAGCTGTCTTGTCGGGTCCATCCGCACAAACTGCAGTTGATCATGGCGTGAATTTCAAACAGGTTGACAAGGGTAATTCAGTCTACTTGATAATGACAGATTGTCAACAGCGTATTTTGCCTGATGAGTGTTTGTGAGATTCCAGCTGTTAGTAGAAGCCGAAGCACTATTTGGATGTGACACAGAATAGTAAGTAGTGTATGCTAAGTGTCTCTTTTTAAGACATCGTCTTATCTTTAACTTTTCTTTGACAAGGGTCTAGTTATACTTGTTACCCAAGTAACCTTCTCTCTTTAATTCTAATACCAGAGACGTAATCACATTTATCAACTAATTTACACATTAACCACATAATTTCCCCATGTTGTCATTGAACAGAGTTGACCTTTTCCGTGTTCATTTATGCATTTATCAGATGCATTTGTCCAAAGCAATTAGCTATTCCATTAGCATTACCATTAATGGTATTTGTTAGAATGATATACAAATAAAATAACTGTAAATTGCTGTCTGTGTTGCATGTCCCTTGCCTCAATATCTAATTCACACTATGTAGATTACTTGTTTAGCCAATTCTAAATATGGATGGGGCTTTTTGGCAACAAATGCATTTGTAATCAGAAGATGTGTCAGACGTATTAACACAGTACATTAGGCTGTATTTATACAGACTTTTCTTAGTGTAATTTAATTAAGTATTTATGTAAAACAGTATACCAGAATTAAAAAAAATATATATGCTCTGGTCAATCTTGAGCTTGTTGATTATAACTTTATAATGAGACAGTTAAAAAATAGAATCTAAAAGGATGGAAATAAAAAGCCAAAGTTAACTTACGTGAGGTGTCAATTTAAAGTTATTATTATACTTTTTTTATAGTGTTTTGACATTTTTATATTATTATACTGATTTCGGATATTTTATTTAACAGGATGGGATGTTTCGTAGTAAGACAACCCAATTCATATCACTGAACTTCACCGAATGCTTATTGATGTTTGTTCTGTTGTTTCCTGCCAAATTGATGTCACTTCCTGGAGGATGCTGTCATTAAGCAACTAGCTTTTGTTAGTTAAAGGGATTGGGATTGGGATTGGAAGACTGGTCACAAAGTGATATTGGTGATCATTTTTTGCTGTGTTGCTCGAGCAGCCGCTAGCAGAAAATCCCTGCTGTATTCTGCCATTACCGGCATTTTCTTGTGCACCCCTGGAGGACAATTTTGGTACTGCTGCCTAAGCAGTTAACTATACCATTTCCAATAAAACGTTGGATAATGAAAATTGACTTGTTTACTTGTGCAGTATCAGAAATACATTAGAGACAAATGTCTGTACAGCACATGCTAATGAACACTGCAGTAGTTTCATTTATTTAGTTGCTGATAAGGCTGTTTCTGTCGTTTCAGAGGGCTCGTTCCAGAACCACTCTAGATTGCGGACGCCACCGCTGCCCCTGTCGCACTCCCACTCTCCTAGTCAGCATCACTCCGCCTCCATTGGCTCTCTGAGCCGCAGCAACTACACCCAGCGCAGTAACCCAAGCCCGGCGCCCACCGATAGCTCGGCTCCCAATGAGGGTCCTACAAGTGCCCAGGACTCAGGCAGTGCCCAGGACAACTGGCTTCTCAACAGCAACGTTCCTCTAGAGACCAGGTACGTTTGGTGCTATGATGTTCTCGTGGTAAAATGGCTAATGAAATAGTCAAACAGAATTGAGTGACTCTAAATTAGACATTTATAATGCATACGGCATGCATATGCTTGCTGCATGAAGCGTTTAATGCTGTTTGTATCTGCCTAAAAGATCAACTAAACTCTTAATGAGTCTTTGTGTAGCCTTTTAGCTCTATTTGACGCACAATATAGTTTAATGGGTCTTTCCTGTTATGCAGTACCTTTTGATGTCTCAGACTTTAGATGTTTCAGACAACTTTTCAGAACTTTCAGAACTTAGCCTCTTTTTTTTTTACTTTACACACAAATACACTAATTGCACACACAAAATGCAAAATGCCTCATAATCCTTTGCAAAATGAAGCACTGCATTCAAAACATCACAAACACATCTCAAAAGCAAACATTTGCAAATACCTTTGCCATGAGATTAATTCCTATTAGATTTGTGTGTGACATAGAGAATTGTGTGTTGTGTTTTGCAAAAAGTGTTTTATGAAATTGAAAACTGAGTCAAAGGCTGAGAATTAGTGTATGGTTTTGCAGATTTGGTGTGTGGTTCTGGTGTTTGAGTGTCAGGTTTCAGAAATTGTGTGACAAGTAAAGATTTTGTGTGTGCGCAGTTGAAAAAAAACTGTAAATACATTGAACATGTGCTGTAAGTTAATTAAATATATCTGTAAAACAATATACCAGACTTTCAAAAGGCTCTGGTCTAAATGCAGAAATGGTCTTAATAAATAGTCAATGTAACCTAATAGAATGGAAATAAAGAGCCAAAGTTAACCAGTTAGCTTACTTGAGGTGTCGGCTTGAAGTAATTATTTTAAAAAAATTTTAAATATGGTTCTACGCATTTCTAATATTTTATATAATAGGATACATTTTTTATATATTATTTAATAGGTTTCCCACCAAAAATTGTTTCACCTCCTGACATTGATGTTATTAAGCAACAGACTTTTGTTAAAGGGATTTTACGAAAGACTAGCAGGGTGGAAAGCAATAGTGGAAATATTAATTGACAATTAAAACAATATTTTCAATTAAAAAGTGTTTTGTTTGAAACATTCTAATTAACTAGATCAGGGAAATTAATTAATTATAAATTCATTAACATCATGAATTTATATTAATTAATTAATTGAAAATTTGTAAATAGCCAGTTTTTAATTTCTAGCTTTATTTCCCCATGTTTATCTAGAATGGAAATAAAGAGCCAAAGTTAACCAGTTAGCTTACTTGAGGTGTCGGCTTGAAGTAATTATTTAAATTTTTTTTAAATATGGTTCTACGCATTTCTAATATTTTATATAATAGGATACATTTTTTATATATTATTTAATAGGTTTCCCACCAAAAATTGTTTCACCTCCTGACATTGATGTTATTAAGCAACAGACTTTTGTTAAAGGGATTTTACGAAAGACTAGCAGGGTGGAAAGCAATAGTGGAAATATTAATTGACAATTAAAACAATATTTTCAATTAAAAAGTGTTTTGTTTGAAACATTCTAATTAACTAGATCAGGGAAATTAATTAATTATAAATTCATTAACATCATGAATTTATATTAATTAATTAATTGAAAATTTGTAAATAGCCAGTTTTTAATTTCTAGCTTTATTTCCCCATGTTTATGTATTAATAAAAATGCAGTATGATTGGACATGAAATGTGCTGATAGGAATGACCTTAAAAAAACTGTTTAGCTGAATTGAGAATTAAATGAATTCCTGCATCAGGCCAGAATGCATTTAAAACATGACTAAATATGCAACAAGAGAAAAGCATTTACTTTTTTTTCTGGGCTTTCCGGACAGTGTTGCTGATCTAATATCTCAAGCCCAAATGCATCAGATGGGTGAATTCTCTCAAGGTTCTGAAGGGGGCTTTGCTACAAACTCAGCTCCTTATTTATCTCCCATCAGCCCTTGCTCTGTTTGCTTCTATCTGAGGCACCTGTGTGGAGGAGATCAGTTAAGAACCTCTCAGATGTCTGTTTGCATTGCACAGGCTGCTCCTCATGCATGGCGGAGGCAAATCAGGGCTGTCAGACAAGCCTGAAGAGAAATTATACATACTGATACTCAGATTACCTTCACCTCCTGCGCTGCTCAACCCAGCCAACCCAAATGGCTCATATATATTACAGCTGCTGTGAAAGTTTCAGGCTTTTCGAACTTTGTGCTAAGAGCATCTGTATAACACAGGTCTCGAATCTCAAAACTGCAATGATTTACTGTTGGGATTGCAGAGTTAAAGTACAATTTTTTTTTTTCATTTTTTTGTGGAGCCTCTTACCTAGTTTTATACGACAGGTGAATCAAGAAAACTGTCCAAAAAAAATAAATAAAACACAATTGTCTGGTTGTTATGTCATTACAAAATCAAAAATGCTGGGGAAAAAAAGTGACTTACTAAAATGAATAAATATAATTATTTATAAATATAATTTTTTCAGCATTTTTATGGTTACATAATTAACATTATTATAAATTTACGAAATACTATTTTGTAAAGTATATATTTTTTTGTACTACTGTATGTATGAATGCTGAATTTGATTTAAAAAGAAAGCAACATTGTCTGCACAGGATTGTTTTCATTATACTTTATTACCGTAATTAGTGATATTTTCTCGATACTTTTCCTGAATGATCCTAAACTGAGCTTTATTTGTGTTCATACTTCACAGAATATAGATTTTTTTTCAATAATTTTGTAGTAAAATACAATAACCCAGACCTTTTGCTTCATTTGAATAGGTGTAATAGAGAGCATGAGGAAATGATGGAGGCGGTAGGATAAAAAAAAAAAAAACATTGCAGGCCAAACTTAAACCCACATCACTGACATGGACCCTTATCTTCACATAGACCCTCATAACCACTGTTCCAAATCAAAATGAATGTATCCTAACATTTATGTTGTTTAATAATAAGCATAAGAACTAAGGCACTTGCTCGGAAACTCAATGTTTCTTTGTCATCTTGATGCGTTTGTGACCAGCATGGGTGTGAACGGTCCACTCAACAGGAAAATTAATGTTAATTTGAATTTGCGGAGGGACAGTTAGCAACATAATGACTGATTAAACATCATGGATTTCCCCAAACTTTAATCTGGACCAGGTATTCCCATGGGAGAGGGAAACAGATGGTCACGCCAGCCGATCTGCAGCAAGAGAAGAGTGGCGGAAACCGAGTAAATCAGTGACATCACACACCACCCTCCACATCTCCCTCCTATCTAAAAAAAGAGCGATCAATTATCTGAATCCCTCTGATGAAATTGGAACCATTAGCAATATCCACAAGGGCAGTGAAAGATGACCTGTCATTTAGGCTTTAGCTAATGGCTTTGTAATGGTTCCATCTCACGACTTTTGTACAGCGGGCTGGAATGGGTTGGATGAGTCCCTGGATATGTAGGCTTACCGAGCCCTTCCATTGGACGAGAGCCAGGCAGTGCCATTGTTTTATTGGCTGCTTTTATGTATTATTTTCTGACTCCTCCAAACCGGCCTCTGGGCCCTTCTCATCTTCGTTTAAAACTTTAATTTGCCTCCCAATGCCTGAGCAAACCAACAAATGTACATAAGCCGGCCAAAGACAATCAGCCGAGCAGGCAGGCAGTCTGGAACAGCTCTGAAGAAAAGAAAACAAACATTTTCTCTTGTTGAATTGAAGGTGTTGCGCCTGCCCAATGCATGTTGACGGTTCATTTCTCCATTGCATTATCTCAGTCTCCCCTTATGGAACAGCCGTCTCAGGGGGCACGGAGCTACAGCAGACATGCTTCACTGAATGCACACTGAGTTCCTCTCTGAATGTTAATAAAACTCTGCTTTATGAAACCATTTATTATTTAAAAACTGCAAAAAAAATCACATCTTAAAGCAGGATTTAAAGTAACCACTTGAGAATTCTGTCAGTGTAATGTGTGATTCTTTCCGAAAAGTGTTGTGTCAGCCCCTTAAACACAAAGAACGTGAAGAAGTGAATGGAAAAGTAATGCTTTGTTTTCTTCTAACCACAATTATAAAGGAGCCAGAATACTCTAATGTTTATCAGAGAAGAACAGGACGCTTGCAGAGAGGGGCATGGGTCGTACAACACAAGGTACATGTGTGGTAAAAGAGCATGAGCGCTCTCGGGTGGGGCGTGCCGGGTTTCACGGGGATAAAACCCCCCACACAGCACTTTAGTTCCATAAGGATGTCTCTGTTTGCCCACTTCCACCGAAATAGTGCTGGTGCCGAGCTGTGGGACCTGCGGACTTCTTTCAGAACCGACCCACATTTCAACTGACTTGAGAGACGAGCGTTTTCATAACTAGCTATGTTATTTAAACCACAGTGCATCACATTCTTGAACCTTTCCAAAACAATTGAACTTTTAAAACGTTTTCCCACATGCTGGGAGAGATGCCTTTGTGCTGTTATACAAAACATCAGCACCCCTACAACTAGATTAGAGGTTGGGAACGAACTGTTGTTTAATTAAATACTCATTGCAATGGGTGTTTCCAATATAAACAGCTTTGTAAAAGATAATGGTAAATATCTACTTTTGCTTGATCTAGTTTTGTTTAACATCAGTCTTGCCAGACTGAGGAGTTGTTTTTAAAAAATATTATTTGATGTCAAGATTCTCCCGCTGTCTGTTCTCTGATGTTGTCGGTTAATAGCTAAATAACAGTAGGTTTAGATTAGGTTTTGTTTTTGTTCTTTGCTCCTGAACACTGCTTTTACTCCAGTTGGGCTCCGGATCCGGCACCAGCACCCTGTCATTGGAAATCGGGGTTTGCTTGTCCTTGTCGGCCTCTCCACTCTGTCCGTTTACAGAATTTTGCTGGGTGATCATTTTTGTGTTTGCACATCTGTCTCCCTCTTGCATGCATGTCTCACTCTCGTTCCATCTGTCCATCTCTCCACCTGTGTGTAGAAACATAGCAAAGCAGACATTCCTAGAGACTTTACAGGACAACTTTATAGAGATGGACATACTGGCCACAACTCGCCGCGACGGTGCTTACACTGATGGGTATGTTGCATGATCTGACCGCAGCTGCCGGAATCTGCTTTGCCATGCTGCATAGTGGTACCTGTGCACACTTGTTTTACATTACATAGATTCTGTTACAAATGTCACTAACATGTTTCATCACTTACTGTATGAATTGCATGCTTTTTTTAACAGAAATTATTTCTGAACACAAACTAACACCTTTTCTAATTAACCCTGAATGCATTGGCATTCTTCTCAAAGGAACTGTTCATAAGTCCTTCAGTGTACACTACAAGACTGAACCCTGTTACCTTGAAATCATACAGATTTGAGACAGCACGAGAATGGGTAAATGACAACACAATTATTATTTTTGGGTTAACTATTCTTTTATCAGAGCTACGGCAGGCGCAATTCTTAGTGAGTCACCTGATAGTGTTTTTTTTTCTTTCTTTATGCCACATTTGTGACATTTAAGGTACAAACCTAATGCTAGTAATCAGGAAAAGGCTTTTTTTAAGTTATTTTATTGGGACAGGACAATTAAGGAGAGATGGGAAGAGCTAGGATGGGATCAGGAGATAATGAGACAAGAATCGAACTCTGGAGCACTGCCCATGAGGCTTTGGCTCCGACAGAAATGGACAATTTACTATTTCATTTTTATTTGCATTGCTAACTACAATCCCGAAACCAATTTACAAACCTGGTACAAATTTTGGCACACAGCAATGTGCCAACATGACAAACTTCTGTCTTGTAGTGTGCACTAGGCTTAAGAGTTTTTGCAAGTCTGTTGCTCTGTTTTCTTGTACCTCATTTGCCTAACGTGGTTTGTTTCTGAGTTTCCCCTCTTCTGGTCAGTACAGCTTGACAGTGCTTTCAAAGTCAATGTCTTCACCATAGATTACGCCATCCACAGTGAATAAGTCTTGATAATGTACATCCTGCACATGCTAATGTCCCACAGCTTCTTGACACACGCATCCTTTAGGTGAATTAGAAGTCACTACGAGGGCTTGTATTAACAAGAATCCACTGTGGTCACTCGCGCTCTAAATTAAATTTGATATTGATTCAGAATTCCGATATAATGCACACCACGGGGCACAGTCTGTCTTGCTGCCAGTGCTCAGATGTGACTATGGCAACAGCTTGGAAAAGTGCTTAGCGACAGCAGTACTGACCGGTGCGGGGAATCAAGCCTACACACTCTACAGATACTGTTTACCATGATGAGAAAACACTTACCACACAGTGCTCTCTAATGTCCCATTTTTGTGAACATAAGCAATAGCATTTTCTGCATCTCTGCAGACACTTTCTGTTCAAGCCTGGCGGGACTTCGCCCTTGTACTGCACGACTTCACCTGGCTACCCTTTGACATCCAGCACTGTCTACTCTCCTCCTCCCCGGCCCCTGCCGCGGAACACCTTCTCACGGCCTGCCTTTAGCCTGAAGAAACCCTATAAGCACTGCAACTGGAAATGTGCCGCCCTCAGTGCCATCCTCATCTCCATCACCCTGGTGTTCTTGTTGGCTTACTTTATTGGTAAGTTACCCCTCTACGTTCCCATCCACCCTTAAAATTGCATCAAAGGTGTGACAGATATCAGAAATGACATATGTGTTTGTTTTTGGTTCTTAAAAGAAAGACTTGAAGGTGGTTTGCAGCTCTTAGTTGATTTATGATTGTTTAGCTGATCTGAAAGGAGACCAAAACTCTTCTAAGGCCAGACATGCCTGACAAGTTTAAACCAACTTGATGGTCAACAAACCCCCTTCGATTGGTTTAATAGGGTTATTTATACATACATTATACATTCTAATCTTACTGTAATACTAAAGATCATTGTAAAGGCTGAAGTAATGTTTTGTCATTTAAACACCTCTGCTCTGAATCCAAGTTGCTGATGATTATCAGTATGTCGCCTCATTGAAAGAGACTGATATGACTTTTGTGTTAAATTTGATCTGTTTCCACATTGTGCCAGAGTAACGACACAAAGATGCTATATGTGATTCACTTTTCAATCATTTGAAAGCTCAGCTCCTGCAGATTACAGTTAACATTATTGATTTCTCACATTGTTAGGAAATTTCAGTGTCCCACAACTGTATTCAGCTTGGTCAGTGAACCAAATCAATAATGGACAACAGATAAAGCCAACATGATTGCGCCATAGCAGCAGTTCATGCTGGTTGTGGTTTGATTTTTCCTGTGTGGTGAACATTTATGGAGTTAAATAGTGACTACATAGAATTATTAACTGCCCATGATTTATTACAGCTGTATTAGTTTTGCACCATATTAGTCTGAACACTGACTACTGTGGTGCAGAATGTTACTAGGTGCCTGGTAGTAATTCTGTTATGTTTCATAAAATCCCATGAAAGAAGTGGAAAATCCAAAGTACATGTGAGAAGATAAGAGCTAGTCTAGCAGTTCCAAATAAAGTGTGTCCATACCTTGAAGATTAAATCAATAAAAACAATAATGTTTTGTATAACCCAATATCTTTTATAGGACAGCATGAAATGGGTTTGCATAATGTGTGTCTGCTTAGAATGTAAATTGTTACGTGTAATCTCACGTAGAGCCCACAGAATGAAATAATATTTTTTGAAGTTGAAAATATGGGGAAAAAATTGAGTCTAAAGTCATTTGCACAAGGTGGATCCAAATGGAGATTGCACAGATGTGTCTTCATTATTAGAGATAAACAGCTTTTCACAGCACTGAGAAAAAAAATACAGTGTAAAAGAACTGAAATTAACTCTAACCATCCATCCATCCATCTCCATCCATCCATCTATTTTTGACTTAAAAAAGGGGGGAAATACACAATTGCTACTCTGTGATTCTGTGATTTTAAACCTAAATTAAATGTATGTTAGCTGAAAATTGCTCAGCTTTGTTTAAAACTCTATTTTAAGGTACTCTTGTGCACTTGTGACTGACTTTAAAGGGATAGTTCTCCTTCAACATAGTGTTTTTGTACATACTATGGAAGTCAATGGTGACCAACAACTGAAGGTGAACTATCCCTTTAATAGCTGCCTATGTAAAATGTTTTAAATCACTTTTAGTAATTGTTAGAATTCTGCCTTAGAAGGTAGCATGTAGGTAGTATATAATACGGTTATATTATATAATATATAATACTTGCTATGTTTTGAGATCTGTGTGTTCAAAAAGCTAGTAGGCTGCCTACCTAGAGGTTTAAGGCATCGTAGATGTCCTCCAGGTGAGAGGGCCTTTGTTCTAAACAGTTGGCAGCTGTCTTCATGCTTTAACCTGTCTTTGTGCTGTCTTCAAAGGTGCATCATTATGCTCAATTATGAGGTAGAAGGCATTGCAATATTTTTTTTCTCCCATAATAATTATGTACAGTATGCAATGTATTCTTTCCTCATTAACTTATTGCAACAATCAATTGTGAGTCATGCCTCCTGTGTGCTTCCTGCAAGATGCTCTATTTGTGTTCCATGCAGAATTGCTGCCTATGTAGAGCATTTATTTTCTAGATACTGTTGTCTAAATTAAATGCTTAAGCACTGTGCTTAATGAAGTTGTTCTCAGAGTTAGCTAGAGGGCTAGTTAAGCTTTGACCTTGTTAGGAGCCCTGCGAAGCCCACCAAACCGATGTATCTTAATCACTTCATGTAATTACAGACTCCCCACCCCATCCTAACCCTCTTCCAAAATCAAGCTCATCTCCCTGAGCACCTCAGGTAAACACGCATGAAACCGTAGCTCACCCTGAGAATCTGGGATTCAATCAACAACAAGGGGTCACGTTTAATTAAAAGCTGATGAGAAAATATATTTAATTTCAAGTGCAATTAATTATGTAGGCCTGTAATTGGAAACTCTAGCTGTGTTGTCTAATGAACCCAATTAAACCTCCTGACAGATGTTTTTGACTTGCTCCCATAATAATTATGTACAGTATGCAATGTATTCTTTCCTCATTAACTTATTGCAACAATCAATTGTGAGTCATGCCTCCTGTGTGCTTCCTGCAAGATGCTCTATTTGTGTTCCATGCAGAATTGCTGCCTATGTAGAGCATTTATTTTCTGTCTGGAAAAGAGTGGTGTCTACTTAGTAGGCAGCAGCTCCCAAAATTTTGGAACCAAATTAGATACTGTTGTCTAAATTAAATGCTTAAGCACTGTGCTTAATGAAGTTGTTCTCAGAGTTAGCTAGAGGGCTAGTTAAGCTTTGACCTTGTTAGGAGCCCTGCGAAGCCCACCAAGCCGATGTATCTTAATCACTTCATGTAATTACAGACTCCCCACCCCATCCTAACCCTCTTCCAAAATCAAGCTCATCTCCCTGAGCACCTCAGGTAAACACGCATGAAACCGTAGCTCACCCTGAGAATCTGGGATTCAATCAACAACAAGGGGTCACGTTTAATTAAAAGCTGATGAGAAAATATATTTAATTTCAAGTGCAATTAATTATGTAGGCCTGTAATTGGAAACTCTAGCTGTGTTGTCTAATGAACCCAATTAAACCTCCTGACAGATGTTTTTGACTTGCTGCATAGTTTTGCCATTTACCCCTATTCTTTTTTTCTGTGGAGTTTGCAAGAATCGCTTCCATGAAAGGAGTGAGATCGCAGAACTGGGAGTGGTGTGCCATTTTCTCAGTGGTGGCATGCTCATTAAGAAGGCCATTATGTCCTCTGCATCTGAAGGTCATCAGCTTCCCTCTGTGTTCATTTCTAAACGTGCTGGGCCCTCATTGTACCGCCCAACATGCAACCTCAGTCATAGCCACAAGACACTCACTCTAACTGTCGATTGACTTGGAAGTGCCAGTCTTTTGTTTTCTCTCTTTGTTTCTTCATTATTACAATCAGCCTAATGCATTTTCAGTTTTACCTTCAGCCAAATGTATTTTTGTCAATCCACGGTGTTGGATTGTCAAGGGATTGATGTTCTGGGGTTAAAATGACTGGTAGTGTTTATAGGACTTGTGTAGGTTGTGGGTTTGTGTCACAGCAAAGTTTCGGCTTGTGGTAGCCTATATTACGATGAGGAGACTTGCTTTAACCAAAATATGGAAGACTTTGCAACTGGGAAGTTAGGTCATAGTCCTGCTCGGTTACCACGGTACCCTTGAGCAAGACACTTAGCACCAGGTCGCCCCAAGGGAACTTTCTTTGCAATTAGCATTGAATCATGGTGGACAGAAACCAAGTTGGCAAGTTCCCGGATGAAGCTGTTTTATCAAAACATTCTGGAAAAGTCCATGCTCTGTGGCCAGATTTTATATGCACTCTTACCAGTGTAGAGCTATTATTCTCTCCTGACAGATTCCTCTAAGCTTCAGTGTGAAAGTGAAAAATGACTTAAGACTTTTTGATCTACTAACTTGCTGATGATGTGCATTTCACTGCCTCTCATTTATAGTTAACAGTCTGAACTTGAAGTGAGACCAGAGGAAGGCACATAGAAAAGATGAAGCTCCACTGGGAGTTTTGGTGAAAAGATGAGGCACTCATGACTGGGGAAACTTAACACTCAAGAGTGCTCTCCAAGGTCTCACTGGTTTGTCTGCAGATTGATTTGACACCTACTTGTGTTTTTTAAGGGCTTAAAATCCATGTGTGCTCAAAGAAAGTAAGCAAGTGAGTAACCTTAAAGATAAGCTATAAAAAGACACCACAAACTCTTCAATAAATGTTGTAGTATCCCTCAACAACCTTTCGTTATAATAAATATAAACCCTCCAAATACCTACTTTAACCATGTGTAAAACAAGGGCACTGCTCAAACCTGTCATCTTGTTTGTCTTGCTTCAATTTGCCAAAGTGGTGACTGGCATCTTCACATCGGCCTTTCTGTCTTCAGATAAGTTTTTTGGTAAAGATTCCATAGTCGAATATGAGATGGCTGCCAAAAAAGAGTAATTAGACTGCTAATGAGAGGACTGAGAGCTGCCGTGTTCAACGCTCATCCATTCAAGTGTCTAAGGGGAATTAATTAACCATATGCTTGCTAATGTGCCCTGTCCATTCTATGACGGATGAGCAAGAAATGGCATTTCTCAACCCGTGACTACTCTGCCCCCAGATCCCAGCATTGTCCTCTTTTTTTTGTCCTGGGATAAAGCTGTTTTTTGTTGGAGGTAAATGTGGGATAGATGGTGTCTTTTGTTGTTGTCTGTTTCTCAGGGGGTGTTGCAAAGGTTTGAATCACAGAAGAGGAACAGTAATGAGCTTGTGTTCCTCTCAGACTGAAGCAGTAGTTTATTCAAGCTTTCTGCTTTCTAATTGGCTTGCACGGATCTGCCAAAGTAGAGATTGCAGAGACGTTGTGTGCGTCCAGACTTGCATTTCAGCACGGGTGCCGTTTTACTCTCAACAGGTCGTGGGGTCTTTCCACTTGCCATTCCAGCGGGACCCTCATTAAAAAACACCCAGCTTAGTCCGCTTCCACCTGTTCCATGCTGGCTGACAGCTGAGAGAGAGAGAGAGAGAGTGAGAGTGAGTGAGAGAGTGAGAGTGAGTGAGATTAGATGATGGAAGAGTTTGGGCTAGCCGGAGAAACATTTTTCATAAGCTGGACTCTTCCCAACGCACTCTGGAAATCATAGATACCGGGACAGCTCGGACATAAATCATAATGAGGTTTGGTAGCGGGGGGTAGCCGGGAAGTGTGAGTATAAAGTATTTTACATCAGAGCTAGACAGGAGAAGTTGCAAAGGGGTCCAGATGGAAGATGGGCCCCTTGAAGGAGCAATTACTTGGACATTTGGAATGACACCTAGACCCATGATGCCTTTGATTCGATTGTCCACCCCCCACTGCCCATGCGCACAGTCTGCACTCTCCGCTTCCTCCCACAGAGCCACAAATCAACCAATGTGCAGCAGAAAAAGAGAGCGAGCTAAAGGAATGCCTTACTCGATCTTGGGTGATGACAAACCAAGCCATCTGTCTCGTAGCGTGTCTGTCCGCCTTTGACATAGTCAATTCCAGCGGTACTGACAGGGGCGGAGGCACCGGTCGTTTGCATTTATATTGTCTCTCTAGACAGCCACGACTTTTTATCGCCTCCACAAATGCTCTCTTGCAAAAGTAACGGCAACATTCAGACCTTTCTTCAGGAATGCCAGAATCTGTCGGAATGCAATCAACAAAATGTGTGGCCTGCAATTTTCCAAATGGCTATTGATTGAGTAAGCCGGAGGATGGCCACTCTCATCCGTCGTGGCAATGCCTGTCAAAGGCTTCATAATTTTTCAGACCACATTTTCACCATTTAGTAAATGTGATGTGGTTACCACATAATATGGCTTTAATAAATGGCCAAACATGCAAAGGGATGCGAAGCAGAACTCTCCATTTGTCACGACTAGTTTGATCCGTAGTCTGTGAGCTGTGCGCTGGGCTTTTAAAACTGCCAATTTGATGCTTCTGGTTAAGCTAGGGCAAGCACATATTTGCAGAATCTTAAGGATCATTGATTTTACAACATGTAAAGCAGGACAAAGGATAGCCAACCAAAGGCCCAATGAGGCAATTAGACAAAGCTCTGTTTTTCTTTGAAAATGAATTCAGGCACATCTTTCCCTCCGTAAACACAGCTCCAACCAATCAGCTGTTACTCAGTGAGGCATTGCTCTCTTAGTCACATGACATTATCAAGATGAATTTGATCTGACACAGTTTAAAGGTCCTTGCACACTGAGTCCGAAATTTTCCTATGCGTTTTTCCGTTTTTTTTCGTATTCGTCATCCTTTCCTATCAAAATGCTTGCTACGAGTGCGAAAACGCGGAAAATTTAACCTTGTCCGAACTTTTTTATGACGGACGAAAGTTTCGGAGGCAGTGTTGTAAACGTGATTGACACAACGTGAGGTCATATTTATTTTTCAACGTGCAAAAATTTCGGACGAAAATGTGTGACAGTGTGCAGAGACCTTAACTCTGAGTTCTTGTCATTTTATTACCATTTTCTAAACTATAGCAAATAAACTGTGATAATTTGAGAAATGTTGAAGGTGTCTGAATAATTTTAGTTTGACTGTACCTTTAGTTTGGTTTCTAGTTATGTTCATACTGTATGTATGGTTTTATTTTGAAATAAAAGCTCCTTCAACAACCTACAACAACACTCAACTCATGATTTTAAGATGATAAATAATGAATACATAAATTGTTTTGTGTCAGTCTGGAGTCCAGTGCCAGACATTTCCTGATTCATCCGGTTGGACTTGAATTTTTAAAGTGTTTAAATCAGCACTTTATATACCTACAAGGAGCATAATAGGCATTGTTACTTAACAATTTGTGTAGGTTATGAGCATTGTCTTCGTGTCTTGTAAGCACCAATAAGTTTATTCCTTGTTTTTGTTTTGGTTTTATTTAATCTACAAATCTGCTGAACAATTTTAGTGTTCTGTCACACAAAAATCAAGATTGAGTGATGGTCTGGTAATTATTCCAGCTATATGTTTCTTTCACAAATGTTTTGACAGAAGAATAAATCATTCATTTAGACCTTTTCTCACCCTGATTGAGACAAGATCTTTGCCGCTACACAAAACAAATACATTGTCACCTCTCTGAGATATTGAGTGGAGCGGAAAAGTAATTCTGTTACTCAGTGAGACATTGCTCTCTTAGTCACATGACATTATCAAGATGAATTTGATCTGACACAGTTTAAAGGTCCTTGCACACTGAGTCCGAAATTTTCCTATGCGTTTTTCCGTTTTTTCTTCGTATTCGTCATCCTTTCCTATCAAAATGCTTGCTACGAGTGCGAAAACGCGGAAAATTTAACCTTGTCCGAACTTTTTTATGACGGACGAAAGTTTCGGAGGCAGTGTTGTAAACGTGATTGACACAACGTGAGGTCATATTTATTTTTCAACGTGCAAAAATTTCGGACGAAAATGTGTGACAGTGTGCAGAGACCTTAACTCTGAGTTCTTGTCATTTTATTACCATTTTCTAAACTATAGCAAATAAACTGTGATAATTTGAGAAATGTTGAAGGTGTCTGAATAATTTTAGTTTGACTGTACCTTTAGTTTGGTTTCTAGTTATGTTCATACTGTATGTATGGTTTTATTTTGAAATAAAAGCTCCTTCAACAACCTACAACAACACTCAACTCATGATTTTAAGATGATAAATAATGAATACATAAATTGTTTTGTGTCAGTCTGGAGTCCAGTGCCAGACATTTCCTGATTCATCCGGTTGGACTTGAATTTTTAAAGTGTTTAAATCAGCACTTTATATACCTACAAGGAGCATAATAGGCATTGTTACTTAACAATTTGTGTAGGTTATGAGCATTGTCTTCGTGTCTTGTAAGCACCAATAAGTTTATTCCTTGTTTTTGTTTTGGTTTTATTTAATCTACAAATCTGCTGAACAATTTTAGTGTTCTGTCACACAAAAATCAAGATTGAGTGATGGTCTGGTAATTATTCCAGCTATATGTTTCTTTCACAAATGTTTTGACAGAAGAATAAATCATTCATTTAGACCTTTTCTCACCCTGATTGAGACAAGATCTTTGCCGCTACACAAAACAAATACATTGTCACCTCTCTGAGATATTGAGTGGAGCGGAAAAGTAATTTTAGCCCTGAATTGTCACTACAGGTTGTCAAGAGAATGTGGCAGAGAAAGCCACTTGTGCAATTTGAAATCAGCTCTGTACTTACGAAGGAGAAACGGGAACTCACGTAGGGAGAGAAATGGAGCATGGGAAAGAGACAAGGCTCGAGATCATTTGTTTTATCGACTCCGACATCGCCATAGTCCCACCATAGTTTGTGTCGACAGCCGTTGTCTTACATACTGTGGCTGCATCCCGATATGCATACTATCAGCACTATAGTAAGAATATCTCATCCCTAATTGTGGTGTTTTGATATTAATATACCAGAAGTGCCTGGATGCTCTACTATTTTTGATTTTCTTCTCCACTTTTTAACTTTAACTTTTAACAAATTAGTCCAGCCAATTGTAGAGCAAATGTTGCTATATCAGGCTGCTCTGAATCTTTTGATAGCGAACCACAGTATAGTAAGTAATAATGAATTTTGCTACATGCTAACATGTAAACAAACGGTGCACAATGCATTTTATGATATGTCAGTGAATCCCAATAATGCAGTACTGTCTTACTGCATACTCAAATGTGTGTACTTTCCAATTACCGGTAAAGGAAATACTTTTTTTGAATTGATATGCAGCCTATATTCCACTGTAGCATCACAATCTTAATTAAATTTTTGGTTATTTACATCCTGTGCTTAGAACTTCCATTCTGTGCAAGAAAGAGCTCCAAGGTCTTTTGTTGGCATTTTATCTGCTGACTGAAGACTTCCAGGACAAGGTTTTGCCTGGCTAAGCTGGTCCTGACCATTCTCGTCCTGGTGATCCATCATGCCTGGCCCCTCCTTCCCTGTTCACTGCGCCACCAGAGTTCATCCCAGTGGTTGCTTCTTTTGTTGACCTTGTGAAATATCACCATGTCTTCTGGTGCTGCTCATGCATTCATCTGTACCTCTTGTTGTGTTCTTGCTGACTTGATAATTTCCTTGTCTCCTTAGCCACGGGGGGTGTTAGTAAGCTAATGGGGATGAAAAGAAAAGTTGCCCTGTGGGCTCTGGCTTTTCTCTGTGGGTTGTACAAAAAATTTTCTCCAAGGGTGGAGGTGGGGGTTTGGGGGTTCTTTGTTGTTTTCACAGTGCCTTAATTAAATATATATACACTACTGGTCAAAAGTTTGCAGCAGTCATTACTCCAGTCTTTAGTCACAGAAATCATTCTAATATGCTGATTTATCAGTTATTATACTAATGAATAATAATGGTTTTTATTATTGTCAGTGTGAATAAAAGTATTAATTTCTTATTTTTCAAATCTTATCCAAAACGTTTGAACTTTTAGCACTGGTTACACAAAAATATTAAGCAGCAAAAACCCTTTTCAACATTGATGCTACTAATAAGAAATGTTTCATGAGCACTAAATTAGCATGTTAGAATGATCATAGATCATGTGAGACTGAAGACTGGAGTAATGATGCTGAAAGTTCAGCTTTGCATCACAGGAATAAATTACATTTTAAAAATAAAGAAAACAGTTATTTTAAATTGTATTAATAATTCACTGTATTACTTTTTTGCTGTATTTGATCAAATAAATGCAGAGATGTCTTTCAACTACACTAAATTCAACAACATTTAAGTTAGAAAATCTCCATTGGAAAATCCAACAACAGCCATGACGTCATATTTGCATATGAAGCTGCAATGGGTTGTGGTTCTCTTGGTGCTTTTAAACTGCCAAAGATTAATCAAGTCAAAACACATTTGTTTTCATACAGCCTTGGTTTAATTACCCCACAGCCTTCAGGATGTTAATTTTCTGATGCAATGTCTATAGTATTCCTTAGTGAATCTAATTTAATTACAATAATGTACACCAAGGCACATGCTCAGTAATCACTGCTCCAGCACACGTAAATTTACCATCTGCCGCTGCTTTCTCCGCAGCCATGCACCTCTTCGGACTCAACTGGCATTTGCAGCCAATGCAAAGGCAGATATATCAGCTGACAGAGGACAACACGAGTGGCCTACATCTGCCCACAGATCTGGGCTTGCCGCCTCTGGGCAACACGGGTCTAGAGTTTCCGGATCGAGGAAGCAAAGATGACGGTATGTCCAAGCCTGATGTTTTACAGTCAACGCAAATGTTTGATTGCGTTCAGTTCCTTGTTCACAGTGGTATTGTGTATGTTATTCACACTCAGAGTTGGCTTTATTCTAGTATGGAATGTCCAGTATACATGGTCCAGTCATTTCCCAATAGATAAAATCAAGTTCTGCTCTACATTTTCATGTTGAATATTCTGTTTCGCTTAGATAAATGGATTTTGAATACCGTTTCATGTTTTTTTTTTTTTTGTGTGAGATTTGTCAAAGGGTGATCCTTATTAGGGTGCAAATAAATAGCAGCCTTGATGTGAAAAGGCAGCAGCTCGGCAAGTTTGGTTGGGAAAAAGAAGTTCTTCCAGTCTTGATTAACCTTAAACCTTTTTTTTTTTTTGGCCAAGCGTTTGAACTCATGCCCTTCAGTCATCTCATATCCGACAACACATTCCAACATTTCAAGCTAATTTCCTGCCAGATTCACATGAACTCATCTCCCGCTAATTTCGCTCCGCGCTGGCCAGTATTATAACGTCTTATTTTTGATTTTCAAAGACTTCAAGATCCAGGATTGTTTGTCGGCCAGCTCCATGCTGTGACCAGTCTCAGTTGCTTGCCACGAGATCTGCATTACAATCCAGTGAAAGTTGCAGGGAAAATGGGAAGGGTATTATTTGTTCCTGGAAGAACGAATGGCACAGCTTTAGGGATTGAGTATCCAGGGGCTCAAGGCAGATTAGAACTTGCCCCATCCAGAAAGCCATGCATTCCTTTAATCTCCAAGACTGGACAAGAGTTTTCCTGGCAGCGGAAGAAAGCAGACACTAACCCCCACGGTCATGGAGACGGAAGTTCGTACAGTAGGAAAAGTTCACTTTTTCCATGAGCACAACCCATATTTAGCCATTTGATTTGCCACAGGCCTCGGACAAAAGGTGGGAGATCAGACCATTACCATATAGATGAGTCGTCGAGACGTCTTTTTTCATTTAGCAGCTGGCAGAGAGGGAGCGAGCGAAACCACAAACACGGAGGCTGCAACGGTGCCTCTGCTTGAGTGACATCTGCGGCTGAGGGGAAATCGATAGACCGGGCTTTTTAATTCTGACTGTCAGAGTAACATTGTCATCAGGAACACAGCAAATCAATCCGGTGTCACTGTGCTGTACATCCCTGGCATTAACTTAAATAAACACCGTACCGAAGAGGTTTTCTGACCATCTTGCACCTTCTAGTAATCAGTTCAATTACCCATAAACATGTTATCTGGAAAGTGTCAGTGAGACCTTGTTTAAATTCATGCATTTGCCAACTCAACTGGACATTTCTGTTTTGCCATGCGCTATGGAAATCGTAATTTCCTCAGCAAAAAAATATAAATAAATATTCAGTATTTCGTCCCCAATTTCTGTTTAACTTAATTTGTTCAGATGTTGAAAAATGGTACATTCTCAATGATTCTCATGCCTTTGCTGTAATGCAATATTTATTATTATTTATATTTACTTTACATTAAATCATCATAAATTAAAAGCATATATATATATATACAACGTAATATTTATTTCATTGCCTTAAATTTTGCATTATAGTAATGGGCATACGATTTTGTTTATGGTAATAATAGTTGGTCCAAACACTTTAAAAAAAAAAAATCATATTCAAGCTTCATTTTTTTAAAATGGAAAATATAATTGTTTTGCTTTTTTGTTTTTTGTCCAGTAATGTTTTTGACAGATTTCGTAAAGTTCGGCCAGTGACAAAATATGCAGCATAACTGAATTTTCACAACATGTGTAATTGCGACTGATGTGGTAATGCGTTATGTGGAGGCGGTAAATTGGAAGGCGGGAAAGCGTGACCTGTCTCTCCAGATATAGCGCTGCAAATGATTGACTTTTGAGGAGACTGCCATCTGCTGTAGTGCGTGTAGCCCGACGCGAAAGCTGCCTGAGAGTCCTCTGGGCTCTCTTTGCAAGGATGTCTGCTTTTGTCGCCATCACTGCGGAAATTGGCCAATCCACCTGAGCGAGCAGATGTTGCCATTTCCTCAGGGTCCAATGAGGAGGGTACATCAGCATTAGGTGCAGGGGCGTTTTCTCCGAGGACGCAAGGGAGGCACTGCCTCGGAAATATTCTGATGAGTAAATAATTGATAGTACAAAAAATAAAACAAATATATAAACAACTGATTTTTTTATAAAGTGAAGCTGAGTCAACTTCCAAATCAAAACAATCTTGGCAACACAAAATGATCTGTAACCATGAATAGACTTAATGAAGGTTTGAGGATGAACGATAATTTAACCATATAAAAAGTACTATTGCTGTTGTTTACGAAGTAATGTAAAAAAACATAATATATACATCTCTCACACACAATGTTGAGTTGTTGTACCTGTAAAGTTTCAGCTTAGGAAAGCTCTTTATATTCAATGTGGCTATTTTTTCCTGATGTGATGGAAAATCAGCAAGAGGGTCATTCACCCGGTACACTGACCCTCTGCTCGCACCATATGGTAGATTTATGAGGCGTCGAGCTGACTGATAGATCTCATTTTCCACAGGTAAACTAGATGGCTTTTTCCCGGAGGACAGCTTCATAGACATGGGCGAGATAGATGTGGGCCGCAAAGTCGCCCAGCTGATCCCGCCAGGAATCTTCTGGAGGTCACAGGTTTTTATCGACCACCCCATGTACCTCAAATTCAATGTGTCCCTCAGTAAAGATGCCTTGGTGGGGATCTACGGGAGGAGAGGCCTACCTCCGTCGCATACACAGGTGGGTCAGATAAGTCCATTCAGATAATATTTAAACAATGTTTGTTCTGTCTTTTAATCCAAATGTTGATGTTTATTGTATTTTAATGAGAATGAAAGTAGAAAGAGATGAGAAAAAATCCAGATACTATTCAGGCCAAAATCAAAACATAATTTTCTACATAGAGCATGCATGCTAAATGCTAAGCGCTAATTGTTGATGTTTTTGCATTTTGAAAGCTAAATTGCATAATTTCTGTGGAACTAGATGGACTTATATGACAAACATGTTTCCAAAACATTCCCTCTGCCATTAATCAGACAAAGTTTGGTTAAACTACTGTAGTGTTATATATATCAGCATATTAGACTGGGAAAGAAAGTATTTTAACATTGAAATTTGCACGCATCAACCAAACAGACTCACAAAAAAAGCTTATTCCTCTTTCCTTTTTTTAAAAATTAAATCAAATATGAAGGATCCACTTTTGTTTGTTTGTCCCTCCCATTCATTTGTTTATAGACGTAGCATATTCCCCCAAGATTTAATTTCATTTTGTGGCATATTATCATCTCAAAGACTCATCTCAAAGGCTTTGACATAAACAGACACTTAATTTCAGTATCGGACACAGAGCATCTCAGCCTCCCTGTATTGATTTGGTTCATATGTGCAGTGGTATTGTGTCACTGGAAATTACTCCAAGACCTTGGTTGATAGACTCTTTCAATTGAGCCAAGCTAACCAATAAGAGAGATTTTACTTCTTTTTTTTTTTTTCCTCTTCAATTTTGTGCGGACAGATTTATTTTGTAAATGTGTTTCTTAATAAAACATGTGGATATGGTAAGGTTAATTGTGTATGATTGGATTTCAGATTTCAGTGTTCCATTATGTTCAGTGATATTGCTTGGTTTGTCATTTGGCTTATGCACAAATGTCAAATAAGAATGTCACGGTGATATGTCATCCCACAATTAAAATAAATTAGAAATTATATTTTATGTACACAATCGTTTAAGTTTGGGGTCAAGATTATTAGTTTATTTATTCATTCATATTTATTTATTCACTGATTTATTGGGGGGGGGGGGGGGGGGTGTTAAACAAGAAATTAATGCTTTTATTGAGGGTACATTACATTTGTTTAAAAGTGACAGTAAAGACATTTATACTTGTTGCAAAAGATTTATTTCAAATAAATGTTGTTCTCTTGAGCTTTCTGTTCAAAAAATCCTGAACAAAAATGTGGTTTCGACAAAAAATATTAAGCAGCACAATTGTTATTAACATTGATAATAATAGTGTTTCTTGAGCACCAAATCAGCATATTAGAATGCTTTCTGAAGGGTCACGTGACTCTGAAAGCTGCTGTCATGGCAGCTGAAAATTGAGCTTTGCCATCACAAGAATAAACTGCATATTAAGAAAATATTCAAATAGAATAGTTAATTTAAAATGTAATATTACTGTTTTACTGTTTTCATCAAAAAAATGTGTCCATAGTGAGCATAAGAGACGTCTTTCAACAGTATTGAGAAAAATCCATTAGATATCATGTGATACTCATTACTACTTTAAATGCTTGTAATATTTTGCAAGTTGAAATGCCATAATATTTAGCTACTCCTAAGTATAAATAATGAAAATCAGCATAAATTAAATGCAGTACTTTTTTTTTTTTTTAAAGAGGTGACATATAACCCATACAGGTTTGAGGTGTGAGATTCAAAATTGTACATATATTAGCATAAATTGGTGCAGTGTTAGCAGCTGTTCTTTCACACCTTGCATTAGTCCTCTTTTCACAGTCTCAATATGCCCTTAGAGACCAGCTCCTGTTGGCTCCAACATGCAGGACTTATCAGATCCTGGAGGCTCATGTGTCATTCCTAATGCTTGTTTGTGGTCTGTCTGTCTCTCCTTGTCTCCAGTTTGACTTTGTGGAGCTGTTGGATGGCCGTCGACTCCTGTCGCAAGGGTTGCCAGGCCTTGAGGGTCCGCCTTTTCCAGCCCAGCAGCGGAGCCTGATGCCACTCACCAGTCACGATACAGGCTTTATACAGTACATGGATTCGGGCATCTGGCACTTGGCTTTGTACAATGATGGGAAGGAGACGGAGCAGGTGTCCTTTCTCACAACTGCGATCGGTTAGTACATCATTAAATGGAAACGTTTCTTTAAATAACGCAACATGTGTAACTTTAAATGTGCAAATGGTAATTGCTTCGCAGGTGACATATGTAAAAGAACATTTTCACAGGGCCTCAGTAATAATAGCCATGTTTTCTGATGAACATGGAAGTCTGATTCACACGTGGTCAGGTACATGACACATTCCAACTTTGCTGCTGAAATCCAGTGTTATGCATAACCTGCCATTATAATGACAAATGTAACCGTTTCTAATCTCTTGATTTTTCTTTTTCTTCCAATTCCCATTCAATTGGATGGGGTGACAGTGTAATGTAATTTGTGGTTCTATGGTTCTCTGAAGCATAGATCTTTCTTATTACCATGCAAGCTGCCAAATAGTAGTCCCCTAGAAAAGATTTTCAAAATAATTTCCTTGTAAATTTGGAGATATTGATTCAGACAGAAATGAAATTGCCACACAACCTTTTTGTTTGTTAAACAGTAGGTAAAAACCAATCTTAGAATCAGATGCCAGTTTTCAACATTCACTATTCATATAGTCATCGTAAGCATAAACGATCTTAACCAATCTTTGAATCAGACGGCGAAAAAATCACTGACTTGTGCCAGAACATGTTGAAATTACATTGCATACAAGTTTCTATTTAAATCAGTTATTGTGCAAATAGGGCCCAAGTGATATAAGGAAAGGTTGTCATTTAGACTGCGGCCAAAATAAATCTTACTTAAATGGTTTGGTACCCCTTCATTGACATGCCAATTTGCGAAATGAAATAACATTCCTAATTCATGTAGTCATTGCGAGCCTAAACAATCTTAAACCTAAAATGGCTTTGACAGACAATCTCAGCCAAAATAATCCAACATTTTTTCCCCAAATCAAATATGAATTAGGCATCGGGGGAAATTTTCGCCTGCACCGTGCTTACTTGTCAGAGCCTGCCATCACTGATATTACCCTTTTTGCATCGCCATCTCAGCCAGCCTAGACCTCTACATAGTAATCAAGGTGGATCTGAATAAGAAAGATTGCGGAAATGAGCAGTGCTTCACTATGCCTGCGTGTGTTCTTCACTGATGGCTCGTAAGACTCTTGTTACTTTTTGAGTGCCTCCCAGCAAATCCCGCTTCCAATTTGCTGTCTATTTGCATAGAACACAGTGGCCTTGATTCAAAGCTTCTGATTGACGACCCTTCCGTTCCCCTGTGCATATTATTGGTCATTATTTGATCATATTCACGTGTGTTTTTTGATGTGAAAGACATTTCATCCATTGCCATCACTGATGGAGGTGATTTCGATTTTGTCCTTTCCGTTCAGCATCCTGAAAGTGGCTTTGATTAGTGCGAGCCCGTCAGGAGGGAGGGCAGAGCTTGAGCCCGTCGCGAGGTTTCAGCTTTCATGGAGGTGGCAGCTGGGAGCTGTTCTCACATGCTCTTTAATTAAATGCTCCTGGGCCATGGTCCATCTGCAACGGGAGGGGGGAGGGGTTTGCCAGCCTGTCCGATCGATGCAAGTGTGTCTGCCACACATCCATTTCTGCTGTTCCAGCTCGTCATGGGGAAAGACGGCACTGCACCTTACCACCCCCGATGAGGATGGAATACAATACCGTATATACGACACATGACATGGTGGTTTAGAGTGGCGGAAGATGAGGAGAGAAGGAGACAGTCTGTTTATCCTGTGTTCAGTACTCTTGGATGCAGCCACCATTGGGAGTTTGTTGGCCACCTGCGGTTCAGGGCCAAGACGGTGGGCTTTAGAGAAGAAGGTCTGGAACAGGAGTCACGCCTGAGTTGATTTGACTCTGAGCTGTGGAGCTCAGAGGGAGGCAGAAAGAGGAGGTGAAGAAAGAGGGAAAAAAGAGACAGAGAGGGTGAGAAAGACAAGAAGAAAGTAGGTCAGATGGATGGCGACCTTCAGCAGGGTTTCAAACTGCACCCAGTTTTCAGCACAGAAACACTAAATGTTACACTGAAGACAAAGTTTTAGCTTTTTTCATTTGCTTAGTGTTAAAATGCTTTGCTATCCTAGTTTAATATGCAGAAACCGTTAAACGTAATCCCTTAGTAAACTGTGATTCTGAGGCGTTTTCAAAACATTACTTTCTATTTGTCTGACCAATCATGAACAGGGAAGTATTCAGGAAACAAAAAACATCATTTGTTTTTGACTATTGATCACTAATGGTGCACAACTGCTTCCTTTTTGCGTTTGTGAATAGCACTAAACTGCCTCCTTACCCATAGAAAAAAAAAATTACAAATGACATCTTTTTAATATTTCTGTTTCTCTCTGCTAGACTGCAGAGAAATTAAATAGAGAGCAAAAGGAGACTTTTGACTCTTTTAATCTCACATGGCATCTGTAGAGTTCCAAAATGTATCCCGACAGTTTCGAACTGTGCAGTTAAATGCCAGATTTCTGTAGTCTTCTGCGACCACTTTACTAGTACTATACAATCCACATTCATTTTATAGTTCTATATTCTTGCTGTATGTCAACAACTCTCTCGGTTGTGTTTATATTTGGAATTTTTGGTAAGATAAACTGTATCCTTAAATGAAACATTACCTGACATCTCAATGGAGTCTCCGGAGCTATAAGTGCAGCCTCTGAGCAATACAAATTTCCTCTGGGTACACGTATGCCATGGTCTATAAGGGACCTGAAGTGTTGGATATCTCTATTGTTCTTTCTATTCCTCTCTCTGTGACTCTCTATTTTTGTTTCCTCCTTTTTTTATTTATTTATGCCTCTCTACTTTCTCTCCATAATTCTCATGACTCCTCATTACAAAGCTAAGGTGTCCATCCCATGTGCGACACAGTCTCATTTGTCCCTGCCATGTGGACTTCTGTTGTCAGAGTTATCAAGGATGCATCTCTAGCTGTGCCTCGGCTTTCTGAGGAGCCAACAGGCCTTCAACAACAATTCTAATATTAGATATTTTTCACAGATTGAAGCCAAGGACTTCTTGTGTAGTCTTGTGCTATACAAGAGCACAGAGGTGTAATTAATGTCCGATCAGTAGAAGAGATTAAAGGGGTCCTATTATGCTCTTTTACAAAGTCTTGATTTTGTTATGGGGGTGTACTAGAACAGGCTCTCATACTAGGTTGTTCGAAAAACACATTATTTTTCACATATTTTACATTATTATGCCCAGTCTATCCCCAGTCTGGCAAGAACGGCTCGAATAGCTCCAGTATCAAATGAAGGCCCGCCTTCTGAAATACGAAATGTGCTGTGATTGGTTAGCTGGGCCAGTGTGTGTTGTGATTGGCACCACTCGGCGCCTGGTCGAGAAATGTCACGCCCCTTACCATAGCCGCCTGCGAGCTTCAGTGTAAATATTGTGTCAAAATCAAATCAATTTGAGCGCGATTTAAACCCGGATGATTGTAAACTGTAAAAGATTGTAAAAGTTTGTCTGCCTTGGGAAAGCTAGCGAGTCTCCGACTTAGTGATAACACTCATTGCCTTCTCTAGTGCAGCTCAACCAGGTCTCGTCCCATTCGTCGGTATTTGTGAGATACGTTAGTGTTAGCAGGCCTTAAATATTATTTTCACATTAATTGTTACTTTCACTCTAATGGATGATAAAATGGCTGACAAATCTACTAGACCTGGATTTGAAGGAGGAACCTGAGCCATAATATCTTGAGACCAGAATATCTTGAAGACTTGAAGGTGGATACTTTTGACTTGAACCATTAAGCAACCACCTAGAACACCCTAACAACCTCATAGCAGCACTCAAATCTGTGTAACATTACGGCAATGGTTTTGTACAGGCTAGCAAGATGAATTTTATTCAGAAATGTAAAAACGTTAATTTAGAAATTGTATTTTACTTTTAAAAATTCTTATAGAACTTCCTTTTTTGTGCCGCTAGTGAATTATACACTTCAACTTTAAGGCTTACATCTACAAAACTTTATAGGAAATGTTGCAAATAGTCAGGTTAAAAATTTTGCCCCTACTATGTATAGAGTTCTTGTGTTCTCTGTGTGTGGCACCGATGAAAGCCTTAAAAGCATGCAGAAATATGGACTCCTTCTTTTTCAAATTCACGACTGGACACGGACTTCTCAGTCACTGCTTAGAGATGGAATTATACGTGACAGTTCTGAAGGGAAGTGGAGGGTCTGGACTGCAGGTACTGAACTCAGATCAGTCGTAGTGTCAGAAATGCTTTATGTGAGAGTGACAGAGATGCAGCGAGAGATGGATTGTGCTCTACTGGTACATGAGGAGAGCATCTTTCAAAACAGATACCAAGCGAAAAAGCCATCTCATGTATAATTGCATCTGTGGACGTAATTGCAAATGGCTTAATTTATCTTACAATACTACACATGCACATGTGCCCTCTGCTAAGAAATGGAGGCTGGAAGCCATCAAAATCCCTACTGAAGTCTTGATAGGCTCAGGCGTACCAGGGGGATAGCCAATCCGCCAGCCTTTTCCTCTCACATCAAGAGACTTGTGCCTTTAAAATTCTTTCAAAAACATGCTCTGCAGCACAGTCTAGTTACCACCTCTCCCCCCTTCCTTCGTTCAGCTTCCCGTCTGTTGCATCCTCTGCGATGATTGACTCTCTTGAGGAAGGGGAAGGCTGTGTCCGGGCTCACATTTCCAGCCCTTTGTCCGACACAAAAGCATCTTTGTCGAGAGAGCTCAGCCCCGGGCGCACCAGCGATTCGAAGGGAGCCTTAGAGAGGGAATATTTTTCACCATTATTTCATGTATAATTCAGGTTGCGTCTGATTTCAGCTGCACAGAAATGAGCGTGGATTTGCCTCTACTAAAATATAGTAATTGCATATCGTCATTCAAGTTTCGACATTGACGAATTTGTCCCAACCACTTTATGGAATTATATACATCTAATACAGAGGATGCTCTTCCAATTCTCAAGCAGGGATTTTTTTTATTTGCGTGTTATAACAAGTGACAATCTGGCACAGATTTGTTTGCTTTAATGTTTTTTTGTGCCTCCGTTGTTGTTATCAGTCGCCGGAAAGTGATTCATGCTTAGCATTTGGTAGTTGATCCATGTATTTATCCACTGAGCTACAGAATCCCGGGACAGATAGCGACAGATGTAGGAATAAAGTTATCAAATAAAATGTCACAAGTTCATTTGAGGACTTTAATTGGTCATCAAGAATGATTGCAAATCACTCTATAATGAGTTTTATGTTATTAAAAATAACTTGCAATTGAATTGTTCTAATATCATTGTTTGCACGTCAGACTTCCAGTACATACTCTATTACAGACCTAATCACTGCATCCATTATATGGCCCATTTTGCATATTTATGAGCAAACTAATTAATATGCATAAGCGAAGTCTTAAATTCATGATTCAACAAGATTGCTTATCTAAGATCGATATCTAAATGCTTCTTGAGAGCTGTCAGTGTGTGAATATATGATGTCTACCAAGAATCAAGCACCGCTTCTTCACTCCAGGAGTCTTGTCTAATAGATCCGCAATCTGTAATGAACCCCTTTTATATATATGTTCCTGCTTGAAATCAGAAATCTTGTAATTAACATGTCGACATTCCTTGCATTTAAATTGGCACGCTTCACTGAAGAAAGGGTGTTAGATGGAATTTCCATTAACCGTGTCACTGGATGTGTCAGGCACTCGTGTTGGCTTTGCAATGGTCAATGTTAGTGCTGTTTCACAAATACAGCTACACTAATTATGGTGAGTTCCTAATTAGGCTGAAGTAAATTCGTCAAGTGGCTGCACTTGAGTACCACTTCACCTTAGACCTGCTAGATAACAGAAAATGTCACACTTTATTTTCTCTTATTTATGAAAAGAGTATACATTTCCTTGTGCTTGATTTATTCAGCAGTCGTATAAATATAAAATATAGGCTTACATTTATAGGCTTAGCATGCGCAAATTTTTTTTTTTTACTCTTATAATGTCAGTTGAATTGATGTGCCAATGGCGTCGTTAGTGTCAAATGAAATTGCAAAAATATTGATGTTTCCCTGAACACACCCCTGTCTGCTATTGGTTGGTCAAACTATAGCTCCGCCTCAAATTCCCCTCATTGGTCAAGTCGATGTTTTTGTCGGACTGGTTAGGATCATCAAAGTGTTTATATTTCTTATCGGCATAGGATGAAGAAATTTTACCTGAAAAATTACACACTTCACCTTTAAGACCTAACTCTGAAAGTTACTGTATGTTTTTATAGTGAACTCTTTTATTTTGAAAGATTTTATTTTTTTTGGTATGTGACCCCTTTAAAATTGAAACAGAACATACAGTACACCAAAAAAAATTGAGCTTTTTTACACCGAGTTCTTTAGGGAAAGAGAATAAACTGCATCTCGCGAGTGAAGTACTGATGAATGTGCATCCTTCTGACAAACTTTCTTTGATGACGTTGTTTTGCAGACTCTATCGATGACTGTCCTAGTAACTGTTTTGGAAATGGAGATTGTGTGGCCGGAAACTGCCACTGTTTTCCTGGCTTCAGAGGACCCGACTGCAGCAGGGGTGAGATTTCTGTTTGCCTGCTCCTCCTTTAACCTCCATTTCTTTCTTTATTACTTTCAGTCCTTCATCCCTGCAGTTTTTTCTGTTTCTCTTTCTCTGCCACTCAACATTTGGTAACACTTTACTTGAAGGGGTGTGCATAAGACTGACATGACACCTTCATAATCATGACATGACACATGTCATGAATATGAAGGAGATTGTATGCATGTTTATGACAACTGTCATTAAGTGTCATTCGCTCAGTTATGTTATTTTTAATGCAAATATGACATTATTTGACCTAACCCTACCCCTACCCTTACCCCTAACCATAGCCCATCACAAAGACATCTCAAACAATGTCATCTTTGCATTAAAAATTACATAACTGAGCAAATGACACTTAATGACAGTTGTCATAAAAATGCATAAAAAACCTTCATATTCATGACAGGTGTCATGTCATGATTATGAAGGTGTCATGTCAGTCTTATGCACACCCCTTCAAGTAAAGTGTAACCCAACATTTTCCTTTGCTTAAATAATATAACCGTTGTTTTCAACGCTAATCAAATAAGTGGTTGTAGTAATAAATATGTATGTATGTGTCGATTTGTGAGGATTAATAAATAAAGGACTTAATAAAATACAATAAAAATATATTCATTTGCACATTTCAAAAAATGTATGCATTAGAATTTACATTATAGTTATTCAGTAGCTACAGCTTGTTTTTGGCAGGCATTAAGATTAAGCCCTGTCACTTTAAAATCCATTTCCACATTAGAATTCAGTTGCTCTTTCCTGTTTGCATGTTTGTAGTGTATTCTGGTCTCTTGATCATTCGCATTTCAGAAATCCCTTGTTCATACACAAAACTTCTAGATCAATATGGTCTCACTCACTTTTACCACTGTAACTTTTGCTGCAGTGGTCATATTGATTTTTACACAGACATGAGTTGCCATCTTCCAACAAGAGTCCAGCAGACCAGCACAAGCAGTATTTTTTTTGTTTGAAGCTACATTTGGCAGACCTTTAACATTTTGTGTGTACTCTTTCCAGCGTCCTGTCCGGTGCTTTGCAGCGGGAATGGTCAGTATCTCAAAGGCCGCTGCATGTGTCACAGCGGTTGGAAAGGATCCGAATGTGATGTTCCCACCAACCAGTGCATCGATATTACCTGCAGCGGACATGGCACATGCATTGTGGGAACTTGCATCTGTAATCCCGGCTACAAAGGGGAGAACTGCGAAGAAGGTACCAGAAAATGTGGTGAAAATCACTAAACTACAGATCAAAAGTTTGACCTAAAAGATTTTTAAAGGTTTTTGAAAGAAGTCTCTTATGCTCACCAATGCTAAAAAATAAAAACAGTATTAATATGCGATTTTTAAAAGAACTGTTTCTATTTTGATACGTTTTAAAATTTGATTTATCCCTGTAATGTTAAAGCAAAATTTTCTGCATCATTACTCCAGTTTTCAGTGCCACATGACCCTTCAGAAATTATTCTAATATGCTGATTTGCTGATGAACATTTCTTATTATAAAACAGTTTTTGTTGCTTAATATTTTTGTGGAAACCATGATATTTTTTTTTCAGGATTCTTTGATGAATAGAAAGTTTACAAAACAGCATTTATTTGAAATATAATTTTTTTGTAACATATAACTTAAATTAGTTTACGGTCACTTTTGATCAATTTAGTGTGTGCTTGCTGAATAAAAGTATTAGTTTGTCTTTTTTTTTTTTTTTTTTAAATCTTACTTATCCTAAACCTTTCCATAGTGGTGTATCACAGTTTCCACAAAATATGAAGATAATAATAAAAAGAAAAAAGAAATGTTTGAGTACCAAATCAGCCAAAATCAGCATATCATGATTTTGATAAATTCAGATGGGTCATCTAACACTGAAGACTTTCAGCTTTGTCCTCACCAGAATAAATGATATTTAAAAATAAAAAAATAAAAATTATAATTATAATATCTCACAATATTGCTGTTTTACTATATTTTTTCATCATAAATGCAGCCTTGGTGACGTTTTTCAAAACATTCAACAATATTTTTAATTATTCCAAACTTTTGAGCAGTAGTGCAATTTGACTTTTTTTTTTTACTTTGCTAGTATATTCCTAAAATTGGGGAAATAAATAAACTTTTAGCCATTATATGTGTAACTTCACCTGTCTCTAACCATTATACCACCATAATACATTTGTTGTAAGGATGTCTGTGCTATTTTTGACGCCGTTGCCCCTTTTATGAAGAAAAATTTAATTTTATGCACCAGTTTGCACAGAAATGGAGAAAGAAGCCCTTCTTGGCCTTTTTTAGTTATGCATATGTACCCTTCTGAATATTTAAGGTGGGTGTACATGACCTTCGAGTTTGTAGCGGGCCTATGAGTATCTGACTCGTCTCGTTACGCCTAGAAAGTCTCCCCGCTCCTTTGCATACATTATGGATACTTCTGAGGGTCCAAAGCAATCCATTAAGAGATGAACAATTCTTTTGTGTCAAGATCCAATAAGTTGAATGTGCTCTAAGAAGTCTGAACTGAGACTACAGTGGCCCAACGAGAGGGGCGACCGAGGCTTGAAGAGATAAGATTAAAGTAGCCACTGGGTTTGGCAGTTTTTGAAGGCTCTCATTTCAAGATGAAAAATGATCTTGCCGATTTTGACAAATGGTATGTTCTGACTCCTCTGACCCCCGGCAATTCTATTTCGGGTCTCACCGTCGGCCGTTCAAGGAAGAGAATGTAGACACTGGCCCTTTAACGGTTCTACCTTTCTTCGCCGCGACCTTCAGGCGGTGATGATTAATTGCCAGGAGAGAGGCTCTTGTCATTTAGCCTATGATCTCTGTGCCTTGTGCCCAAACCATCTGCTAAGAGACCTGAACTCCTGCTTATCTATAGGAACGGCCTCTCCACCCATTTGTGTCACGGTAAAGGGAGTCTGCAATGTAGCGACCCCATCCCTCCTTTCCCATCATGTCCCAGCTGGCCTCATGTTAGCCATCTGTGAGGGCACATTCTTGGTTCATACCTTCGTTTTCTAATAGATATACACTACTGTTCAAAAGTTTGGAGTCAGTAAGTTTTTTTTTTTTTTTTTTTTTTTTTAAGAACAAATGTGGCAGAATTTTACATGTTACAAAAAAGTATATTTCATGTTAATGCTGTTCTTTTAAACTTTACAAAAAATATTTACAAAAATTAAACGGTTTCATTATTTTATTTCTTTTTTTCAACAATTGACAATAACAAAAAAAAATTCTTGAGCAGCAAATCAGCATATTAGAATAAATTATGAAGACACTGAAGACTGGAGTAATGGCTGCTGAAAATGCAGTTTTGCATCACAGAAATAAATTATATCCTAAAATATATTAAAATGGAAACCAGTTATTTAAAATTTCAGAATATTACTATTTGACTGTTTCTTGGTTAGCATAATCAAAAATGTAAAAAAATCTTTCTGACCGCATTTTTTTTTTCCAGGCATGATTGACTTATTAACATAATACTGTACCGGCTTCTCGAAGTTTAGTGTTTTTAAGTGAATGAAATCACTGTATTTACTTAATATACATTCTCCCAATACATCAAAAATCTGACCCTATGATGGTTGTGCAAAATTCAGAATTGAATAATTGTCTCCTTTCAGTTCATCAGTTGGAATTTGAATAGGCCACACCCACAGGAATTCAACTTGGAAATTGAATTGGAATTAAAAGAAAGACGAATTTACCGAATTGCAATTTAAAGAATTGAAAAGAAAAGCATTTTGGGAAATCAAGTATTTTTTCACCCTGGTTATTTAAATATGATCAAATAAATTCAATGTATCTAATCATCTTTAGTTTTTTTCATTTGTTCTTTCTATACAGCATTATAGTTATCTAATCGAGCATTTGTTTGTTTGGTCATTCATGATTTCTACAATTCGTCCATTAATGCATTCTATGAGAGAGATTGTTCAAAGATATGTTTTTTGGGGGGTTTTTTTGCCATTTTTGCCTTTATTAAGATAGTATAGTATATCCAACATGCATTCTATAGTATTTGCTTTAACATTCTGTTCTTCATTTGTTAATTTTAGTAGTCAATCGTTCATTCATTCGTTTAAGCATACTATCATTCTGTCTATCTAGCCTTCTGTTGTTCTATATCGGCCTATAAACCTTTAGACATTTTGACTTAAAGGGGTCATCGGATGCAAAATTCACTTTTCAAGTTGTTTGAACATAAATGCGTGTTGGCAGTGTGTGTACACATCCATCCTAGAATTATAAAAATCCACCCAGTGTTTTTTTCTCAAATCAGGCTGTTCTAAGAGCCCTGTCAGAATGACGTAGTTCTGTACAGGCCCCTCCCATGATAGTTGATTGACAGTAGTGTAAATCTTGACAAACATGGGTTTTCGAGGTAAATTGACAGATATATCTGTTCCATTGAATTTCAGTTTATTTTCATTTTACTTCCATTAAAATTCTAATTGCTGTGGTGCATTCTGTTTGCTACGTCACTTCAAGTTTAAACAGGAATTTAAAAGGAATTGTCAGTTCAGGTCTGAATGGTACGCAACCCTTCTGCTTACATTTTTTCCTGAAATATCCTTTTTCACATGCATCACATTTGAAGTCAAATGGGTTGCGAATGAAGTTTTATTTTCATAGTTTTTACTTTCTTTTGCGAACCTCCATCTTCAGAATATTTGTCTGAGGTTACTGATCCATAGTACATTCTTCGATGAGGATTAGAAATAAATTTAAGAGTAACGTGGGTACAGGAAGCGGAGCTTTTTGCCCATGGGCCATTGTAGGTGTCCTTGTTTGCATTCTGTCACGCTTGGTTTTGGGTTCACAGTAAGTGGGGGGACCACATCCAGCATCGCTTTTCGATTTAGCAGAACATGCTCCGACCGCGTGAGTCTTTTCCCTTCCTGGGAGGAAATCTCATTACCAGCAGCTGGAGGAGTCAGAGAGAGAGAGAACGAGCAACACTCTTCCCACCTGCCAGTTTACTGTACGACATTTAATTTGACCGTTTGTAAATCCTGTTTCTCTCAGGGTTTTTGGAAGTGTCAGGCCTCCTCAGACGTGGCTGGGCATGTGGCACACTCCCCTACAAGAGCTAAACCTCTTGAGTCGTCATCTTTTTTCTTTTTCTTTTTTGGCCTGGGATGGATGACTAAGGCTTGAGTCATACTTTGAAAGGAAGAGGAACAGCAGGGGACACTGAGTTATGGCAGTTTATTGTGAATACATGCATCTGTTCAAGTCTGATCTAGTGCGCTTGTCTTTGATGATGAGTTTGGTCTGATGGGAAATGGCTTCGCTGGTGTATTTTTACTTTGAATTCTGCTTCTGAATTAAATTTTGATGTGAAAATGAGTCCGTTAATACCTGCGTTGTGTGTTTTCTAATTTGCAGTGGACTGCCTGGACCCAACTTGCTCAGGGAGAGGTGTCTGTGTACGCGGAGAGTGCCATTGTTTTGTAGGTTGGGGAGGTCCTGGATGTGAGAGTCCACGTGCTTCCTGTATGGAGCAGTGCTCTGGACATGGGACCTTTTTGGCTGATACCAACACCTGTGACTGTGACCCCAACTGGACCGGTCACGACTGCTCCACAGGTCAGTACAGTGGTAGAATGCCGTAATGTCCTATACAATTATGTGTACTTGACGGTTTTCCCTATTTCAGCCTGGGAACAGTATTTGTGTACGTATTTATTTAATTTGTTTGTTTGTTTGCTGTTTTCACAAAATGAACACAAGAAAGAATTATATTTAGTTATTTTAATTTATGTGCACCAATCAGTATTTTATTTATATGCTATTGTAGTATTTGTTTTTATTTTAATATTTTCAGTTTTCATTTTAATTTTATTAGAAGTTTTAATTTTGATATGTGCTTATGTTATTTATTTATTTTTTGTGTGTGTTTTAATATTTATATTTATATTTATGTTTATTTCAGTTTTTTGTTGGGTAATTTGAGTACTTTAACCTAGGTATGTATTTACTTTAAAGGGGTCATATGATGTTGCTAAAAAGAACATTATTTTGTGTATTTGGTGTAATGAAATGTGTTTATGCGGTTTAAGGTTCAAAAAACACATTATTTTCCACATACTGTACATTTTTGTTTCTCCTCTATGCCCCGCCTTTCTGAAACGCATCGATTTTTACAAAGCTCATCAGTCTGAAAAAGCGAGGTGTGCTGTGATTGGCCAGCTATCCAGTGCGCTGTGATTGGCCAAATACCTCGAGCGTGTGACAGAAATGTTACGCCCCTTACAATATTGTGATGATGCCCTGTCAGGCCGGAGCGATGATTCAAAAACATGAAAACCCATTATAAACGAGGCATTCGTTGCATCCAGTGGGGACATAATTATGGATTATAATGACTTATACTGTCTTTTTATGCGTTGCGTTGCATTGCGCCGCGTAAACATAAAACCATGTCAGCATTTGTGGTCGGAGAAACGACAAACAACAAGCCCTACTCTACACTGCCCAAAATCTTGCTTTAAATATATAAATTATAAAAACTCTTTAAATATAAAAAACTTACTTACAGTCTTTGAGTCAGAACAGCCGGCATTGTAGTCTACTCTCCCAAGATCAGGAAACAGTCCTCCATAAAATGCGCTGCACACATCTGAATATTTGAGTTGAACTGTTCTGGAACAGTGTTGTAAATACAACTTAACCACTGATTTCTAGTCGTGTCCATTTTTGGAAGGCCAAACAAAGTAGTTTCGCTTTCACAATGAAACACAGCATCACACATGGCGGCCTAGATTGAGCAGAGGCCGGGCAATAAAATGAGGAACGGCCGAAGGGCTAGAGTGAGCAGAGGCGGCGGATTCGACGAAGGAGCATCCGGGTGACTTGCGGCAACCACATATGATGACCCCGGGCTGGACTCCGCTTCATCCACGGCGAAAGC
>NW_015505350.1:1755495-1758087 GCF_001515645.1 Sinocyclocheilus grahami
GAAGCAGATATCGTCCTCTTTTGGAAGACCAAACAAAGTAGTTTTCGCTTTCACAACGAAACACACAGCGCCTTCACGACATGGCGGCGGCGGCAGCAACAATACTACAGCGAGAGTAAAAGTTATGCCGTCTTTCTTTGCGTGAACATTTGGGCGGTGTTATGCAAATCTTCCCACATAGCGACGTAGGTATGTGGGGGCGTGTTAAAACGAGCCGTTTTAGGTAGGCGTGGCTGACTCTTAACTTTTATAAAGAATATCTCTTTGGATTTGAGACTTTAGTCTTTGCAACTTTACAGATCTTCTTTATGCACCAAGAGCTTGTAACACTCCAGAGAGAAAGGAAAAATTTAAATCGCATCATATGACCCCTTTAAGTTTTTCATCTAATGTTTTTGTTTTTTGTTTTGTTTTGTTGTTGTTTTTTGTTTTTGTTTTTTGTTTTGCTTCACTTTGTGTTTAGTTTAGCCTAGCTTAGCTTAGTTTAGCTTATCTTAGCTTAGCTTAGTTTAGTTTAGTTTAGTTTAGTTTAGTTTAGTTTAGTTTAGTTTAGTTTAGTTTAGTTTAGTTTAGTTTAGTTTAGTTTAGTTTAGTTTAGTTTAGTTTAGTTTAGTTTAGTTTAGTTTAGTTTAGTTTAGTTTAGTTTAGTTTAGTTTATTACCCAATTGTCAATGGATAAAATCGACATTAAAAGATCCATGCTACTTTTTTCACTTTTTGAATTCCTTTTTGACATTAAATTATGTAAGTAAAATAGTTCGTAACGACAATTCAAGTTGACTTTTACCTACATTTACAGCAGTAAGCAATATCTACAGACACTGAATTAAGAAAACTTTTAAACAAATTAATTAATTAAGCTTTACATAAATGAATTGATAACAGTTAGTTCAGTATCAGAAATACTATTAAAACATCTGTCTTATATCAAATATAAATGTGAACAAAATGATCATGAATATTTTCAGTATAGCACACAACATTTTCACAGAGCAATTTCCATATTGAAAAGAAATATTGCGTATTTATGACCCATGACAATTACTAATCATATAAGTATCTCATCCTGTACAAATACCTGCTTGATCTGATCATATTGCATATCCGTGTCTCAGAGCACAGTATGCGGTACAGTGTTAGCATCACACTAATCTGAAGGGCAAATCGTACACATGTGTTTTTGAATCTCTCTGTGTGAGCGGTTCATCACATATTTATGCGTGCCTGTGCATGAACTGATTCATGTTAAAATCTCGTAAACCCTCTAAATGAACCCTGATGCAGCTGATCTTTGCTAATCTCCATGCCACCTGTTGCCATGACAGCGGTGACTACAGGTGTCAGGGAGTAATTTCATGCTCCACCTAATTTACCTCAATGTTCTCAGCTTGTGTGATTGAGAAAATTCTACGAAAACAATGCATGCAAAGCGCTTCAGTAAACATTCAGTCTTTTGCCTATAACAGGAAGGTTAAACTCAAATGTAAAATTTCTGAACACTTCAAAGACATCCTTTCCTTCGGAATTAAGCAAACTTGGTTGATAAAGTCAGCACAGTGCCATTTCCTTTCTTTTTTCTCATCAAGAATAGGCAGTTTGGTCAAATTCTTCATGGTTTAAGAACAATTTAGTCCCCTCTTCTCGACCCCTCTCCTGGTCATGCCTGACCACCTTTTCACGGAGATTTTTCCACATTTCAGCTGTTTCGGTCACGCTAGTTAGACCTCCATCAGGAGGTGGGGGTGAAACAGCAGCGTTTGATGCAGCAAAAGTGTTTTGGCATTTCATGGCAGACAACGAGAGCCAGATTTTGTTAAGTAGCAACCTGTGGATAGTGTGCTTTGATTTTCACTCAAGATGGTACACCGTTGACTTCTAACTGTAGACACGAGTCTCACACTTGTGGTTTTATTCATGTGAAAGACACCAGTACAGTTGTTTGAAACCAGGAGATACACCTAAACATTTTGCTTACAAAAGTAATATTCAACATTTGTATTTTAAAAATACGTATATATATTGAAGGTCAGAAGTTTGGACACACTTACTAATTTTTTTATTATGACTAAAAATGTTACACAAGTCAAAATATGTTATCTTCAATGCAACAATCCTTCGGCTCTACATTTTATCATAACTAATTTCATGAGATAATTAAAATTGAATATAAAAAAATACCAATTAAAAATTATAATATAATTAAATATTAATTCAGGTGTGTCTGAAATGTGGTTCTTTAGTGTTGGATAAAATATGTCTATATATATTATTTATTAATTTGTCAGTTTCACTAAATTACCACAAGGAATTGTAGAATTATATTTCATTATTTTCATTAAATATACATGTGCACCAATCAGTGTTATTTTAGTATTATTTATACACTATTGTTTTGTTTGTTTGTTTTATTAAGATTGATCATGTTTGTACTTTTATGTTTTCAGTGTTCATTTTAATTTTAGTTAAATTATTATTAATTTGGTTATGTGCTTTTTTCATTATTATTGTTGTTATGATGATCTTTTATTTAAATTAATAACTTTTTAATAACTAAATAAATAATAAGAGTTGAAAACAGTTTTTTTTTTTTTT
>NW_015505350.1:1758794-1826360 GCF_001515645.1 Sinocyclocheilus grahami
TGATGCACTCACTCAACCAAGCGTTCTAACCACAACCTCGCCCCTCCCCACCCCCCAACCATTCGAATTTCTGTAGGCGGGTATTCTTTGTAATGAAATTCTAATGAGCCGCTTTGTAATATCACAAAGCCCGGAAACCAAACGCTGTAGTCCAAACGAGCCGTTTGCTGTAGTTCTTGAAAATTGTTTTTTTTTAAAACGAAATATCTCCCTTTGGAGTGGACTTTGAGATTTGTAACTTTCTAGATCTTTTTTATGCCCAAACATACACACAACACACTGACTAAAATTAAAAAAGTGAAAAAGCATAATAGGACCCCTTTAAAATAAAATAGAAAACAGTATATAACCATTTAACACTGACAAACATTTCATGTGTTACTGATAAACTGTGAAAAATATGAGCATTAATAAAATAAAATAAAATATTTACCTCTTTCTGGCAACCATTTAACACTGACAAACATTTAATGTATTGTTACTGATAAACTGTGAAAAATGCGAGCTTTGGTCAAATACAATTTTTCTACAAAAGTAATGGTTCTAACAAATTTGGGGGGTAAAATAAATGTTATGCCACAAAACTAAACGGAAATAAAGCCACTCCTTAGATGAAAATCCCTTCCTCACGCTCTCTGTCTCTCCCCCTTTTTTCCTTCTTTTGGTCTCAGCTCTCTTGGTGTTGGTAATAGAATAAGAAAGCTTTCAGCTCTAGTATGTGGGCAGCCGGGCAGCTCCACCACGTTCTGAAATGAGCTGTTGCAAACAATCAAGATCTGCATCAATTAGTTCTCCTCCTCCATAAAAGGACGCAAGCAGGAGTTACCCAATTATTGTACAACGTTAGTAGCGTCTTTGCCCTGCGGTGAAGCATTGTGGGAACGATTCGCAGATGGTGTCATCCTGTCATTTGGCTGCTGTCTTACCTTTATGAGAATTGCTTCAAGGAACACTGTTATGAGAAAACGATATTCGTATAATCAAGCGAGTTGTTTGTGTATGCGATAGAGCGAGGGGAAAAATACTAAGCCAATTGAGAGAGGGACAATAAAGGAGAGCAAGAACCAGAGGAAATGAGCAACTGTGTGTCTCCTTGACAACTTTAAGCAGCGCTGAATGAAATGCCATTAGGATGCCTCTAATTGAAATGTTGCATGTGAAATTAAGGGCATTTACATAATTTAACAACGGCCCAGTGCTGTAATTAGCATGAGGGAAGGATTCTTTTTTTTTTTTTCCTTCAAGCTTTTAAATCTGGTAATGCCATGTTATGGTTTGTGCCTGAAAAGAATAACTTAACTCTGTTTAATTTGTAACAATGACAAAACATGAACATAATTGACTCATTAATGGCCTATAGGCAACCTTCTTTCTGACTCCCTTCTGCATAGATTTGACAAATTAGGCACATAATCACTATTCTGTGTTTTGAAGACAGCCCTTATTTTTTACTTCATGCATAGCATATGTGCAAATGTTTATTTTTATATATCGAGATATCGCATTGTATTCCCCAACAAAAGTATACGCTGCAATAATTTTGATATAACTGAATACAAACACACACACACACATTTTATTTTACACAATTATATACAAATAAAATTGGATTAAATTAGCTAATTGTAAGGACCAAAAATTCATATTTAGCTGTGTTCATGTGCATTCATTCATTCATTCATTCAGATCTACCAAAAATAAAAATAAAAAAGTTCACACTTTAGTTTGGGTCCAATTCTCACTATTAACTAACTATTAACCAAGACTTTGCCTCAATAAACTCTTAATTGGCTTCTTATTAATAATCAGTAAGTTTAGGTATGAGGTAGGGTTAAGGGATCTAAAATATGGTCATGCAGAATAATGCATTAATATGTGCTTTATAAGTAATGATAAACGGCCAATATGCTAGTAATATGCACACTAATAAGCAACTAGTTAATAGCGAGAATTGGTCCCTAAACCAAAGTGTAACCAAAAAATATGTATAAGTCCTGTAACTGATGACCATTTTTAAAGTCTCTCACTATCAATCACCTTTTTTGCCTTTAATAGTCTATTTTATACTGTTCTCTTGTGTAAGTACTAATATTCCATGTCATCTTATCAAAAGTTTTAGAGATCATAAAAGCTGCATGGATAATAAAAAAAAAATGCTATTTAAAATAATTGTAGATGAAGTCTAACGTCTAGTCCTGTCAGCTTTCCAAAATTATAGTTTCACTTGATGTTTTGTGCTTTATGCCACACCTTTATCCTTTTAATGTTTCTAGAAGTTTTTAATTATGTCAGAATTAAAAACTCACTTGACAAAGTGTTAAGTGAATTAATTGGCACTATTGGTTCACACAGCCAAACCTTCCCAAAGCCCATGGAGACAGAGACGATTTTATTTTTGAAATCTCATCTACTAGATTTAATTTGTGAACTAACTTTCAATTATTGTCTCGCAGATCTTCTTTTATAGAAAAGCATTTTGTGACATGCTGCCTCAGCTTTCACCTCATTACTTATGCAGTAAAACCGACTTAAATAATCCATCTCTGTGGGAAGTCAAAATTGGATTTTGTTCTTTGACTTTACTTTCTTCTTTTTTTTTTCTTCCGTTTTTGCCTACTCCCCTCCACACAAAAGGAGGAAGAGACACAGCAGAAAATCTGCCCTGTTAAACATCCCACAATCCCTGAACCCCTGCTTTGTAATGGTCTTATTAGATTTGTATTGTCCAAAGGGGATTGCCCCCTTTATGAGGTGCAGGAATTTCTTTTCAGTGCCCATCAGACAAGGTAGTGGAGCATGGCCGTCCCATCACTGACAATAACTCCTGGATTTGCTTTCTCTTTACCCCCTGTCCCAACAACTATTCGGTAACACCCCTTCTCTCCTCGTGTCCCACAGAGCTGTGCGCAGCCGACTGTGGTGGACATGGCATCTGCGTGGCGGGCAGCTGTCGCTGCGACGAGGGCTGGATGGGTGCCGGGTGCGAACAACGGGCTTGTCACCCACGCTGCAGCGAGCACGGGACCTGCAAAGACGGGAAGTGTGAATGTAGCCCGGGATGGAACGGAGAACACTGCACTATAGGTAAGCACCGACGGAAGACGGATGCGCTCGTTTATGTGTGTCGGATGAGGGTGGGGTCGTGACGGGGGCAAGGGGAAGGCGAGGAGGTGTGAGAGAAGCATGCGTAATTGAATTTGTGCAACTCGGCATAGCATGAACGGGTTTGCTCAAGGATATGAGGCTTGTCTTCATGCATTTTAATGTGGGAATGTGCTAAGATGTCTTTTCATTTCTACTCGTCATTTCCCTCCTTTCTTATTCTCTCTGTCGTTCCTTTCGATTAGTTCATTTTAAACACAAACATTTGCATTGCACAAGCAGAGCAGTCACTGGAAAGACATTCTTTACGTTAGGAAATTAAACTGCGAAAACATTAAAACATTCATTATTTTTGTAGTTTTGTTTGGTAAGGAAATTGTTATACATTTCGGCTTTAATTTAGTTTTATTTGAACTAAAAAGAAATGAGAGACAGTGATTTTACTAATAGTAAAGGATGCTGTGTGATAAAATCTGTCACACACTCTCTCAAATGATGTGTTGCTCTTATTAAATACATGGTTCAATAAATAATTAAATTTATTAACCCTACTGTATCATATTTGATATGCAAATTTCAAGGCCTCTAAATTATTAGCATTTTTTGCTAGATACCTTCTGTTGTCTGATAGTTTACACTTTTTATTAAGTAAAAGGCCTTTTAGAATAATTGTAAAAGTATCCCTTTTCAAGTCTTTCTGCTGTGTAATCTTCACTAATTTTGATAAATGTTAACCGAAAATATTTCAATATGAATAAAGCAGCTTAGGTTTACTCCATTGAGGCAACCCGTCCAGTTGAGCCAGGTGTATTAGGTTGTGCCTCGGTCAGATTTTAAGATATTTAAGTGTTAACAGAAAACTACTAGACCGTAGACGACAAAACAGCAGATGGATTCTTTCCCCGTCACCTCCAGAGCAGGAAGACTGTTGAACACAACACCTTTTTGGGTAGTTTCGTAATGGAAATATGGGTTGGCGAGGATTATTGAGCCCCTAATGAAGCTAAGCCAAACATTATGTTCTTATTTAACATGCACAACAGTGACCAGCAGTTCTCCCTGCCTGTTTACCTTGTACTAACTATTTGGAGACAAAATGGTTCACATAAATACATGCCCCTGATGGTCCCAAAATGTACCTATAGCATGAAATATATCTAGTTTTATACACATAAAATCATTCTTTTTTTATCAGTGTTTACAAAAATTATAGTCAAGCATGTTACCTTGTTAAGCTATTGTAAATTATTTGGATTTCTTTAGATGCTTATTTAAAAAAACTAAATTTTGGTAACAGGTTGCAAAGAATTAAGGTTAAGCACCTCCCTTCAATGACCATTTGTTGAGAAAGAAAAGTTAAATACTTTAAAGTATGTAAAAACCATTTTAAGAGTTTCAGACCCAATTTTGTACCTTATTTGTTGAAAGTGCTATCTAACCCTAACCTACCCCTTAATTCACAGAGCAATAATTTGGTTGATAGCAGTGTTGCACCTAACACCATCTTAACCATAACTCAAAAATTTGATTGGTTGGATGGCATGGTGTTCTTGGAACATGAGTAAATCACATTAAGTGCTTGACTTTTGTTTTCCATCTCAACTAAAGAATATGAATGGGCCAATAAACAGTCTGTTCTGTGAGACTGCCTTAACCAGTGCTTCTGTTTCAACATCATTGTGTCTCTCTGTTCTACTCTTTGACATATCTGCCATGCTAAAGGAACTTACATAGTCTAATCTGATACTGCACTTTTTTTTCCAGCTGTAACAATTGATTTTGTCTCTGAGTTTATCAGTCAGTGGCCCCAAAAAGAAAAGACTCCTCAGAAAACAGCTTCTCATAAAACACCAGAGGTGAACAAAGCAAGGAAAACAGTTTCTATTTTGATCTTGTGAACTTTCCAGATCAGTAAAACCAGAAATGCAGGAGTGTTGTTATTTATTTATTTATTTTTCTGGGGCCAGTGAACTAGCATTCCGTCTTTTAATATTTTCTTGATGCATTATTGATGTTCTTCATACATGTACCATAGTGAGACATAGCATCCCAACAGCAAGGATCATATATTCTCATAAAGCGTGTGCCAGTAAAGGCGGTAAGTGTGACGGTCCATGATGTAATGTACAGAATGTTTGACAGATGATGTGTTGCCTCTCCACTGCTGTTTGCATTAGAATGTGGTCGTCTCATCAGTGACATGCTCTTTCTTTATAAGCTTTTGACATCATTACACAGTCTTAAACCTGAAGGATGTACTTTTATATACTGTATATATAAAAATACTTATGCAATTTGTTTACAAATTATAATGGTGACATTTTCCAAAAAGTCTGCATGTAATACATTCTGAAAATATGTATTATGCATTATCAGCTATCCTTCATAAAGCCGTATATATTCACTATGCATCTGTTTTAGAATTTCCAGTTATAATCAATTGTAATACTATTCAGAATTTAAAAATGTCTAACATAAGGCATTATGAAGAGCTTTATAATGGTTTATATATATATATATATATATATATATATATATAGGCTTCATAGAAAGTGTTGCCAAAAAATCTCCCACGTGTAATACATGTTCTTATAAACCGAGACTTCTCACTACATCTGTTTTCATCCCTCTCTTTCTCTACCCTGTCACACCATACCTTTAACTTAGTCTCCCAGCCTGTGATGTGACGTGTTGCTTTATGCATGTTATTGTCCTTGCTATAGCTTTTGCAGCCCCTGTGTTTCTGTAAACGTAGAAGTCTCGAGCAACTAGCCCATGCCTCTAGCTGTCTGTGTCTTGTCATGGAAGCAGCACTGTTCAAAACCTCCCTTATATGTCCTTGTCTTTTATCTCCCTCTAAAGCTCACTATCTGGATAAGGTAGTGAAAGGTATGGCACTCCTCCTGTCCTATCTTTTCTTCCTCTCTCATGTTCTGTCATCCATCATATTTCCATTAGTCCATCCTTCATAACGCTCATCCTGAAAGGGTTGCGCTTCTATTTCATTCAGCCCAAGCTTCATGCCACACTAACCACAGTCCTCGCCGCATCATGCTGCTGTTGTTCCACTATATCCAATACGCTGCTCTGCCACCTTGCCACTTAGCACCTTCGTGCCCGCTGAGTGGGTGGCACGAGAGCCGGAGCGTCTCCTTAGCCGCCGTATCCCTGCTGTGGAACTCAAGGGGATGGATGGCCCACAGGATCCAAGGAGGGAGGGCTGGTGGAGGGTCACAGACCTTGCCAACCGGCACCATACATAATGGATGTTCAGTGCAGCTGTGTAGCACAGCAGAGGGGGTTCGGGAGGAGGGCTGGGGGTTCTGAGAGGTGCTGAAGCGGCAGCCTCTCTAATTAAAGCACGCTATGCACCGGTTATGCCAGGGCCCCGAGCCGCCCACACCCCCTACCTGCTCCTTGTTTTTTCCTTTCATGTCTCTGGTTTTCTTGCTCTGTGAGCCCACCCCTTCCCTCCCTTTCTCCCCGCGTAGAGAGGCTGTGCGGCTAGCGTGAACTGCAGGGGTCGCGCGAGGCGGTTTGTGGCCCTCCAGAGCTGTTTCAGCCTGATGCGCGGGTGCACTCCACAGGGGCCTCTCTCTGAAAGGGCTGCCAATTAAGCTGAACTGCTGCCAGCAGAGTACAGATCTTTATTTATTTAGCTCTTTAATAAGCATTCAGAACAGACCATTCAGACGTCTCGCCACTGCAGACTCTGCAGCTGTTTGTCTGTTTGGGTGTTTAAGGAGGAACCTGCTGTCTACTGGTCAGGCTCATCCTTTGCTTGTTAGCAAAGCATATAACTGTCACTGCCTGCCTTGGAGCACAAAAAGATCAACCTTACACCGATGCGAGGTCAGCTGGAGGCTGTGAAAGCAAGTACAACCTTGTGTTTTGTGATCTGCTTTTTTGCAACTTCCGTTGACATTAGAGAAAAGACAAGAAATGAGATCATCCAAAGGTCTAAATCCAAAGTGCACACTTGTAGACTTTTTAGTAATACTCCAATGACAAGTCCAAAGCATCAAGGAAGTGTAGATCCTGCAAAAAAGACACCCAACTGTGCAGAGTGGGACATGCTTTTGCATGAAGAGTTTAGCTTCAGCTCGATCCAGTACACCTGCCAGGAACTTTCGAGCATGCATATTGACCTTGATTAACTGGTTCTGGTGTGTTTAACTGGGATTAGAACTTAAAATCTGCAGGATGGTGGTCTATTTCAAAAGCATGTTTAGACCGTATCTTGCAAGTCATCAAAATTGCTATTTGGGATTCTTTACCCAAGAGTATCATAGCTCACCATCTCAGAGCATGTGCTCTAACCACTATACTACAGCTCCATTGCTCTTTCTTATATTTACATGACATTGTGCTGATCTGTGCAGCTATATAATTATGTAAGTCAACATTACAGCCCACTTTCTTGATGGATTCTCCATTTAGGTGTAGACTTTTTTTTCTTGTGTCAGATGCTGCTAAATGTGCTAACATATATCAGTTATTGAAGCACAGCTGTCTTGGAACATTGAGCATAGCATCATCATGATGCACAAAGCCTAGATGAAAACACTGCATGCCATTCCCCATTGAGCCATCCTTAGAAATGATCATGGCTTTTAGAGGCATCTCGGATTTCTTTCCTATCAGGCATCCACCACCTTTCTTTCTCTATACAAACTCCCACTCTCTCTCTCCCTTCCTTTAGTCTCTATGATGTTCGAGCAGTGGCTGTGCTAACTGTCACTGACAAAATAGGTCAGCTCAGACATCTTGGAGAGCGGCTCTTGGCTTGTGAAAAGCATGTCAGGATTTTACATTCGATGGCTCAGGGTTTCTCATCTTTCGTCTATGTTTTCATCTTAGGAAATGGAATTGGACAGGTAGCTGATAAGTGGCAGTGAGGGGAGGAGAAAACAGATGACAATGACAGATATTTTACGCTGTCGTATGGAGTGTACCACGTCTGTAGGACCGTGTGCCACCTGTGCTATCTACATCCTGTCAGCATTAACCTCCCTGCTCAAGCGCAGCCCTGTGAAATCCTATTTTAAAATGTGTCATGACATTCACATTATTGGAATAAAACAGAATATGGTTTGTGTTGTATCTGGCGCTTATGGTTTGCACATTTAAGACTAGTCTACTATCTAAAGCTAAGGTTGTTAGTTGTATATGACCCAAGAAACACTGTGATTATCCATATTGCTGTTTATCTAGTTGAGGTAATTGTTTTTTTTTCCAGGTTAGATTTTGCCTTTACCTTTCTTGTGTCTCATTGTCTTGACTCTTTTTTTTCTTGCTCTCTCTCTTTCTCTTTAGAGCTGAGTTCTGCATCTATTGTACAACACTAATGAGAATGTATTGATCTGGAGGAGCTCTGCAGTATGAGTCTGCCTCTATAGGATATAATGGCTTATAAAGGTGTATCAGTTAATCACCTGAAGTTATCACTGTTATTACTGAAGCACTCTTTTGACCCACAACCCTTCATTTTGACTTTTTTGTTTGGTAACTAGGCTTTGAAACGTCTTGTCTGTTATAGCGTAATGTTTGTTTTGGTGAAAATTGCCCTCTGTAATGTGTATGCTTTGCTTTTGTGTGCACAGAGGGCTGTCCTGGTCTGTGCAATGGCAACGGCAGATGCACGCTGGGTAATAATGGCTGGTACTGCGTTTGTCAGTTGGGCTGGCGGGGAGCAGGTTGCGACACATCAATGGAGACGGCCTGCAGTGACGGCAAGGACAATGACGGAGGTACAACACAAACAACACGCTGCCTTGACATTTATTATGAAGATTTAACAGTCTTTGCTTGGGTTTCACCTTCATTGAGCTAAAAGCTGGCAGCTCTTTAAATAGCACCGGAATGCTAGCATGCTAGTAGTAAAGCAGTAAATTGGTGGTACTATTGCAGCGACCGAAACAAGCAGTGTTGACGCTTTCACTAGGAGAGGTGTTATTTTTATAATTTGGCCCATCTGGTCAGAGAGGTTCCTGAAAGTAGAGAGAGAGGAAGAGAGAGAGATATTATAGAATAAGGGATGACCCACTTCAGTACATTAAAGGGTTCCTCTCAGCATGGCCTGAAGTCCTGAATTATTTCAGCTGAATTACAGGAGGGAGAGGCTGAGCTGCCTGTAAAGGTGTGGAAACTGTAGGAGGGGGGGGGACGAAAGAAAAAAACATGAAGGAAATAAGAAGCCAGACTGGCTCTAACTTACTGCAGTAACGCAGCTGTAGGGCACAGAAAGCCATCCAACAGAGGCAGTTATTTCTCAGAAGTTTTCAAGATCCTGCAAGAACAGTTTGCCCATGTTCGTCTTGGGATGATTAAATCTTTTTCCTCTCCTTTAAAGATACTGACCTAGGGGAATGACGTTAGCTTGGACAGAATAAGCATGTTGGAAGGTATCTGTGCTCCAGGTTCTGAACAGTTCTGGTAACCAAGTCATACCTGATCAGGCTGGTCTCTGAAACATTCACTGGTGCGTTCGTCCACATTTTGGTTCTAATGAGGCCCTAAACCCCTTAACCCTACCCTAATTGAATCTGTGAGTGTGGCACCTTGTCTACGGTGGTCTACGACCTCTGACCAACTTGAACAAGTTGATCCACCTCAGAAAAACCAAAAGTCCACCAGCTGGCAGTCTATCTGTTCAACCATCTAAACTAGCTTTGTCCAGTTAGAAACTATGTAAATCCAGCCACTACTAAGTGAAGGAAGTTTATAAGCAGATAAATTGTTTTTCACTTACATCAAAATAAGTAATTTTGTGAGAAAAAACACTGATTCATTTTCTGACACTACATTCCCATTATTAAAGATTAAACCTCTCTCTATCAGATGGGTTGATGGACTGCATGGACCCGGATTGCTGTTTGCAGACATCATGTCACACCACTTCTCTGTGTATGGGCTCTCCTGATCCACTGGATATTATCCAGGAAACCCAGATCTCTTCCACTCTGAGCACCCTGCAGTCCTTTTACCAGCGTGTCCGCTTCCTGGTGGGCCGGGACAGCACCCACGTCATCCCTGGCACCAACCCCTTCGATGGCATGTAAGTGTTTCTTGACTAATGTTTGCAATTTTTGTGCAATTTCTTGCAGTTTAAGTTATCTTTTCCATACTTCTCCCAAATCCCCATAGTGGTAATATTTAGATCAATCAGAAACTATAAGTAGATGCTGTCAATCCATCTACAGCTCTTGTTCCTGTAAACAAACAGGGCATGGGGCTCATCCCAAGGTGCCCCAAAAATGTTTAGTATGAGAGAACAGTGCTGTCACTGTGTGATCCCATGAGACTTTTCATCTTTTGCCTCCATTTTGTGGCTTTCCCTTTTTATCTGTAAACAATACCTAGAGTGAACGCCACTTTTGCATTTGCATCCCACTCGTGCACTGGTCTCGTCCCTCTCTCTCCTTGTGTTCTCAATTGAAATGAGCACAAAAGACGCTACTAGATACTTGGGAAAAAGTTGTGCTCCTTTGAAATGTCGTAGAGTATCCCCGCATTTCCTTTCATGAAAGCTGAGCTGACATTTCAAAGGCAAAAATGAAAACGTAACAAGCAAATGAGCATCTTTTTGTGCTCTCCATGGAGAATGTCTCTAATGGTGTCGCCCAGGGTGCGTTGACGTTTTGATTCGTATCTCCATAAGGCATAATGTGCCAAATAGGTCTTCGATTCAAAGCCTTCTGTTTTTAGACCTTATCTTGCTTTGTTCATTTGGAAACTCAAGTAGAAATTTCTTGCTTAGAGGGGTTTTGGATCAGTGAACAGTCCTTCCCTGAACTATGGTGAGCAGGGTATTGTTTTTACATCTCTTAAATGGCCATTTCCCATAGTTCAGCTCAGACTCTGGACCAAATGGCCTTTTGCTTTGTGTGACAGAGCCTCTGGCAAGTACGGACTCCCTTTGTCTAATCTGAGCTGTCCTAATGAGACTCTGATCACTTCAAAGCTGTCCAGCGCTCTCCTTCCTGCACTCATTTCAGTCCTATATGCCAGGCGTTCTTCCGTTGCATAAATCACTGTGCCCTCAATCAAGTTGTGTCAGAGTGTCCGATACGCATAACCTCATGCAAAGATGAAACACTGGACTTTGTTTGATATTGCCTTTTGTGCACATGGCACCCGGTATTCATGAAATGCTCTTGTAATACCCTGTGACATTTTCCCAAGGTGACATTTTTGCGACGCTCGGTAGGGAGTCTCCCGATACCCTCTTCATTATTTCAAGACGTGAGTTTCGGCCTACCCTTCATCACCATCATCTCCCAAGAAAAAAAGAGACATAAATAAATAAAAGCTTTAGAAGTTGGCCAGCAGCCGCCGGATCGGAGACCTCGATTCACCTAAAAATATCAGGGCTGATATATTATTTATTACCTCTTTGTTTCTCCGCCCACTGACAGATATGAGAGCGGCTGACAGCAGCCCAGATGGACCTCTTAGACATAGCCACAGTCGGTCTAAAAGAGCCCCTTGCCATCACCTGATCAGGCCTCTTTATTGATTCCACAACCACCTCTGCATGCTCAGAGACATGTCAAAACTGCACATCTGACATGTCCAACCACAAGAAAGTAACACGGCTGGAAATGATCAAAGTCACCCATCATCACTGTTTTACAAGGCTCACCTGTCTGAAACTTTTCGAATGTTCTTCCAATGTTCTTTAACCTCTACAGCATGCGCTCTGTTTATCTGAACACCATGGATAGCACAAAAGAATAAATGTGCTTGCCTGGAGATGCATTTGGGTCAAGTTGTTTGCTTGCTGCATCTGAGTGTGCTTAGCCCCTTTTACCATCATGTGGAGATGGCGAAGGGGGATGGCCTGAGATGGTCCATTGTTTCTCTTCATTTAGCCTATTTAGAACATGTTGCCATTTCTGCGAAAGGAAAGAACTGCTGTACGCAGATATAATGCAAGAGAGGGAGCATGTTTTTATGTTTAGCCCCTCTTACAAAGTTTAAGTAATTAGCAGTGCTTGTTACAACATCACGCCATGTTTGTTTACAGTAACGAAGACCGTAGATGAATTGATAGCATCTTCTGCAAAAATTAGGAACAGTGATGCTTTTGGGTTGTTGCTAATGCTTAGCAATGCCCTGATAATGACCCTAGTTTCATAGTGGCTGTTTACATGTGCAAATCTAATTAGCTTGTTAGCTTTACTGTGCTAAAGAAACTTGCTGCAACTTTTCTTTGATAATTCTGCTTCAACAGAGTGTGCAAACATTAATTTTGCCCGTTAACCATTTAGCCTTCTTTTAGCCTTTGCCAAACGCACAAGCATTCAGACCACTCTCTACGTACAAAAATGCTTCTTAGTGCTCCCAGAAGCTGCCTCTCGGGACAGTTTTGCGTGCTTTCCTCCATAGTTATTTAAGATGTCTCTTCTAATATCAAGTCAGACGCAGCCTACAATTTGCTTCTATTACGTGGTTGTCAGTGCAGTGCTACATAAGGTGATATCTCTGTTGTTGTTGCTAATGCTTAGCAATGCCCTGATAATGACCCTAGTTTCATAGTGGCTGTTTACATGTGCAAATCTAATTAGCTTGTTAGCTTTACTGTGCTAAAGAAACTTGCTGCAACTTTTCTTTGATAATTCTGCTTCAACAGAGTTTGCAAACATTAATTTTGCCCGTTAACCATTTAGCCTTCTTTTAGCCTTTGCCAAACGCACAAGCATTGAGACCACTCTCTACGTACAAAAATGCTTCTTAGTGCTCCCAGAAGCTGCCTCTCGGGACAGTTTTGCGTGCTTTCCTCCATAGTTATTTAAGATGTCTCTTCTAATATCAAGTCAGACGCAGCCTACAATTTGCTTCTATTACGTGGTTGTCAGTGCAGTGCTACATAAGGTGATATCTCTGTTGTTTATAAACCTCCTTCCGCTTTTATCTGCCTTGTTTGAGAATGGGGTTTGCTGAATAAATGAACTTTAGACTTTTCATCTAGACCACTTTACTGTTCTTTCTCTATCTTCTTCAGATCCATTTATTGTCAATATTTAAATAATTTGTCGTGGAGTTGTTGAATCAGCTCGGCATTTTTCGCTGTGGCTCAGAGCCGACAGTTCCACTCCGTGCACCCTGTGAAAACCTGCATCACTGCCCCTTCTGAATGGGAATACTCTAAATCAAACTGTCACCTCGAGCAATGTTATAGATAGACAAAAGCTTTACACATTATCTCTCTCTCTCTCTCTCGTTCTATCTTTCCACCCTTTTATTTAGTGATCTTTTATCTTCTTCAGATCCATTTATTGTCAATATTTAAATAATTTGTTGTGGAGTTGTTGAATCAGCTCGGCATTTTTCGCTGTGGCTCAGAGCCGACAGTTCCACTCCGTGCACCCTGTGAAAACCTGCATCGCTGCTCCTTCTGAATGGGAATACTCTAAATCAAACTGTCACCTCGAGCAATGTTATAGATAGACAAAAGCTTTACACATTATCTCTCTCTCTCTCTCTCTCGTTCTATCTTTCCACCCTTTTATTTAGTGATCTTTCTTTGTCACTTGTTCTGTCTCTATTTTCTATTCTACTTGAGTTCGCTCGTGGTCTGATAATAGACATTGTGGTGGGGCTGTGCACTTGTGCGCTATCTCTGCTAGCTTTGTTTACAGGGACGCAGAGCTGAGCCAAGGACTGCTGAAGGTGAGAGGCTGCTTAAATTAGCATAAAGTTAGCCTCCCTGGGACAGGGATATTGTTGGGTCTGTGATCTTGCCTGCAGTAAGGACAGGAAGGGGCCAGCCTCTTACACACCAGTGTTAATTGTTCCGCTACCTGACAAATGTTTAATACCTAATACTTTCATAGAAACAGCCCCAATGTGTAATTTTTTTCCTAGGTGCTTTTTTTCTTTAACCTAGCTGATGTGTGTAATTTTTTGGCTTTCATTGATATCAGATCACATGATATGCCTATTATTCAATCAAATTAATTAAAGATATTACATCATGTGGCAGCCAAAATGTATGAACTTACAAACCGTGGCAGCTCTAATATTTGTATAATAGTTTTATATTTATATTTACATTTTTTTTGTCCTTTGTAATCTCCGGCCTGAACAGCATGAAGCCTGATTAAAAATCTCTAACACTTTGAGTCAGAAGTCGTGACAAGCAGGGAGTTGTTTTGTTCTTGTTGAGGATTTTAAGAATCCGTGTTTGACTTTTTCATATCGATCAGTAAGTCGGAGCTCCTGAGGCAGACAGATAACATCAGATAGAGGCAGTTTCAAGCCCAGATATCTGCTGTGACTGAAAGCACTCATACCTCCGCATTGTTCTCTCAAACAGCAGGAATGACACAAACACTATCACATTTTTTTGCTCTTATCTTTTGCTTCTCAGATAGGAAACCCCGCTGAGGTTTCCTCAGAGCTGTGGGATTCATTTAATTTATTATATGTGTTTACAAATAGCATCTGATGCTTTTCTACACTGTAAAACAACATGACCTGTTTTACTCAGTATGATTTTCATTTTTTTAACCTCACAGTCATGCCTGTGTTATCCGGGGACAAGTAGTGACTTCAGATGGGACTCCGCTGGTCGGTGTAAATATCAGCTTCATTAACAGACCAGCCTATGGGTATACCATCACCAGACAGGACGGCAGGTAAGTTGTAGCATGGGATGAAATGGTGTTTAAAGATCTAGGTTAGCAATTAAAATGTAAATATATTGGAATTTCTTCATGTCACGATCATTATGCATGCACCTTTAACCCACATCTGTGCACTCTAACTGCTTTCTGTATGGCAGAATGTTCTATAATGTGCTGGAAATAAAATTGGAGGACAATTTTATTCCCAGCACACCATTGCACATTTTGCCTGTTTGCTTGGATGGTGCTTTTTGTAGCCATAAACAATCTTCCATCTCCCTGGCTCTCTCTATTTTTCCCTCTCTTTGCTCGTAAACACATAGTTTCCCTCCCACAACAGCCCATCAAGCACTGCAAGAACAGACTCAGTACGGCACGAAATCACCAGTGCAACTGTTTGCTTGCTTAAAAATGGGAAAGCTGTCTTAACTGATTTTGTTTGATTGTGGTCTGTTCTATACTGGTGCCTTTGCTTTTTAAATTACTTCTTTCTGGTCCCTCTGCTTCTCTGCTAACCGCTAGAGTTGGATTGACCAAGTAGCATGCAGTGGATATTCATGTAATACAAAATTTTGCCTAAAGTCAGACTCTGGAAATCCTAAAAGCCATCCACTATACATCTGCCTTGATGTATTGAGAGTCACTTACGCAACCCTGATTTCCTGAAGGAGAGAGCAGAATGCTGTGTCACGTAATCAAGAACCACTGAGCTATAGATGGCAGACTTAGAAGACGTCACATGATTATTAATGTAGTGGAAGTCATGAGAGATTCAATCCTCCTTGGAACCAAAAAATATAGCATTATCTCAATATTGTATTCTAAATAATCAAAATAGGTTTGGAGGGTCCCGCTAACAAACTAAGAATGTTTTAATTAACGTTACCACTAATTATGAAAACATTATTTTTAACATTATTTATGTTCTCTGAATGTCAAAAAGTTAAATGATAAAAAAAAAATGTTTTGTTTGTTTGGATATGTGAAAATTAGAGAAAATATTAAGGGAACATTCTATTTTGTCATTTTTTCATGATCATTTATTCCATTTGAACTTGACTTTTGAATGTTCTTTGAACCATCTGAACCAACAAGTAGTTAGTAATGTTTAAAAAAAAAAAAAAGTTACATGAACATCCAACTAAAATGGTCCATAAGAGATTCAATCCTCCTTGGAACCAAAAAATATAGCATTATCTCAATATTGTATTCTAAATAATCAAAATAGGTTTGGAGGGTCCCGCTAACAAACTAAGAATGTTTTAATTAACGTTACCACTAATTATGAAAACATTATTTTTTAACATTATTTATGTTCTCTGAATGTCAAAAAGTTAAATGATAAAAAAAAAATGTTTTGTTTGTTTGGATATGTGAAAATTAGAGAAAATATTAAGGGAACATTCTATTTTGTCATTTTTTCATGATCATTTATTCCATTTGAACTTGACTTTTGAATGTTCTTTGAACCATCTGAACCAACAAGTAGTTAGTAATGTTTTAAAAAAAAAAAAAAGTTACATGAACATCCAACTAAAATGGTCCATGAACAATTATAAATGATGTTTCTGTACTAACATGTTGAAAACATTAATAAAGAACAGATAACATTATTGGAAGAACGTTTGCTCATTACTTTGAGAGAACCTTACCAGAATGTTCTTGCCAGAAAATTCTGAGAACACTCGCTGTCCCTGGGATAGTGGTAGCTACAAGTGGCACACATTAACAGTGAAAAAAACTGGAATTTATCCTAGGCAAACTTTATGCAAGAAAGATAGCAGGCTAATTGTTAGTAGTTTGCTAAGCTAATTAGTGGATAAGTTAACAGGATGCTAAGCTGAACAGTTAGGCTAATCAACTAGTGGTATGCAAAGGTAGTTGCTAACTAAATTGCATGTAAACTGAATAAACATAAAGCTAAAACTGTCAAATGTTTTCAGTTATATTATCCCTTGCGAATATGTACAATGGATTTATTATAGAAAAAGTGTAGTAACCATGTTTTTTGGCGTATTGATTACCATTTGTATAATCACAGTTTTATTACAAATACCATGGTTAAACTAGTGTAGCAAAACCATGGTTATTGGTAATACCATGGATTAACTATAACTTTTTTTGTAGTAGTAAAACCATGGTTAATTTTATATAATAATACAAATGTTTTTATAATAGTTGCATTATGTCTATACTAACAAATAACTAAAGTAAAGCTCCACTTGCTCTCAAAATGCAGTTGTCCTGAAAATTTTAAGGGAGTCAGTTTTAGAATGTGCTTGTCCTAACAAATGTAACCATATATAGCACTCAGGACTCACAACCAAATTCTGCCGCTGTGTGAACAGCCTAAGTTTAGTTAAGGGGACTAAAAGTGGGTGGCTTCGACCTGTTTTGGGTCTAAGCCATCGATCTGGCTAACCCCTTTGGGTTAGCTCTGCGTCCCTTCAAAGTGTGCACTGAAAGGCTGAATGCACTAATAAAGTGTGTCACCCGTGCCTGAGGTGCTTGTGTGATTGATAACAGGCCTGTGAATCGCTCATCGATTGGCATGGCAGCCTTTAGGGCCGTGTGCGTGCCCGTGTAATGGTTATATGTGTGCACGCATCTTTCATCGCATGTCACTGGCCGGCTAGCTTTTACTGCAGATTAGCGTGGACTCTATACGGCTGCATAAAAACGCACGCAGGCTCTCTCTCACAGACACTCCCCAACAAGCACGCTCTGTTCAAACTCCCACAGCGCACAGACAAATGCTCACAATTTAGCAAGGGCACGACAACAAGGGCAAAGCAGACCTTTGTTTATCAGCCGTGCCAATGAAAGCTCTGTGAATAGCCCTTTGGGATATGTAGTTGAATTAATGTTCAAGCAGCGTGATGTGTGACTACAGATGCACGCCGCATCTATGCCAACCCTGAGAACAAAGACACACAGTACAGCACATTCTGCAATCCGCATATCACATATTGCTAATCGGCTGTTTGTGTTGTAGGCGTATTTGGCACTAAAGTGCATTTGTGCTTTCATGTCTACCAGAGCGTGTTGTAAAGGTGTGTCTCCTCGTGATGATACACAAGAAAGCAGATCAGAGTAGCATTCTGGATTTGTACACAATCAGTCATCTAGCGAGCCGCATACACGATAGCCTGCATACAGCGTCCTGTTTCGTTTCTGTTTAGCGGCGTCAACAACAGAGCTCTCTGATCAGAGCGACTCTATATGCAGAGCGTGTTCCGCCATTGCAGCGTTGTTGTAAAGTTATGTTATTGCAGACAGCTTCACATGCACAGATCAATAATACTTTACCTTCCCTTAAATGTCATTTCCCCTCTCACCTCCTTTATCAAAGCGCACCATGCCACCGCACAACAAAGATGCTCAGCGGCATTCGCACGGCTACTGTGGCGGAGAGGAATCTTGCCAGTTTATTCCCCAATAGAGAATAACGACATCGCACACCAACCATTCATGTGGATTTTATTAATGCAAATTCAAAATCACAGTGTATTAGACTGAGCCAGTGGTTCATTGTATTCCAGTCACATTGTGGAGCTGCCAGATAAAATCCGTCCCAACTAACTGAAGCCGAGTGCTTTTCAATTGAATCCTGTCATTTAGAGAAACATAATGAATTACAACCTTTATTAAGTCTGGTTTTGATGGCGGTACAGAGTAACAGTGAATAATGTTGATTAAAATGTTCGTAAATGGCATTATGAGATAAAGAAATGCCATTGTAATTTCATTGAATAGGAAATCAAAACACCATTTTCAAGGGTGTTATGGTTGGCATACTTTAGCAAATAACTGTACTTAATGAATCAGATCCACACTCTATTAAATTCTAACACATGTATAAATGGAATAATTCAGTTGTAGAGAATTATGGTGATAAGTATAGAAACTTGTAAATGATTCATGTTTATCTTAAAATAATAGTTCATCCAATTATGAAAACTCTTTCATTCAAACAATGAGAGGGTAACCTAGTATTTCTATTAGGTTAAAAACTGGGTTACTATGACCAAAAAAAATTTAAATTGAAAACAGCAAACCTTTAAAATGAATAATGTAAAGCATTAGAACATACAAACTGTATGTAACATTTTTTTACCATTTTAAATAGAAGAAGTCTGGAAATGCATTTGTTTAGTGTGCTTTCCTGAAGCTCAAACTGTAGAGCATATGGCACTAGCGACATCGATATCATGGGTTAACTGGTAAAAATGTAAATTTTACACATTTACATTCTTCCTATAAAAGCATCTGCCAAAGGCATTAATGTAAATAGCCTCAAAGGGTAGTTGAGAAATTGATATACATAAAAGAAAATCATTTTGGGTCTGTGTAGCTGCCATTAATGATGAAATATGCAGGTCAAATTAACCTCCAAATATCATAATCGTAATCAATTTTGTATGCACATTCAACAACAAATCAGATTGTTAAAACATCATAGGTTAGCCTTTATTTGTGAGAACTCAAAATGGGTCAGTTTGCAACATAATATAAGGGGAAGAGTAATTTTAGGGTAGAGGTTTTACTTAAGGGGACAACGGTGATCATTAATGGATAGTTCCTTGTGGGGCTTGAACCAACAACCTTGCGGTTACCAACCCAGATTTTGATAACCACAACTGCAAAGCTAACATTTCTAAAAGAAGACTACTCCTTTTTCTAACATTATTGAAAATGAATGACTGGCTTTATCTCAGTAGCTGCTCCATATCTAACTGTACATGTTGTCTTTTCTTCAGCTTTGACCTGGTGAGTAACGGGGGTGTGGCCGTAGCCCTGAGGTTTGAGCGCGCTCCGTTCATCACTCAGGAGCACACCTTGTGGTTGCCGTGGGGACGCTTCTTTGTCATGGACACCATCGTGATGAGACATGAGGTCAATGACATCCCCAGCTGTGACCTGAGCAGCTTCACCCGTCCCATGCCCATCGTCCTGCCTGCCCCGTTGACGGCATTCGCCGGGACCTGCGTCGAGAGGGGCAACATCGTTCCAGAGATTCAGGTGATAAGCTATAGAGAGCAAGTGAAAAATGTGTTACAATTCAAATTGTGTACGATTGATCAGTTAATGTAACCAAAACCATGCGGGCGGGGCAACATAATATTGACAAATTTAATGTATTACATTTTAACCAATCGAATCTCAGTAGACTAAATCCCTCTCTGTGTAATTTCTCCCACTAAACGTTCTGGAAAATACAAGAAGTTACGAAGTTAAAGTTGGCATGAAATGAAAATGTAAAGTTTTAAATCCATGTTATTGATCTTACTGTAGGCGATTTATACATACATACATTTGATATATTTATTTTTTCACGATTTTGACTTTATGATGATAGGACAGTTCAGAGTTAACAGGAATTGAAGTGGGGGCGGGATCGGGAAAGGTCCTCCAGCCGGGATTCGAACTCAAGTCGCCAGTAGCACAACGGCACTGTATGTCGGTGTGCTTCCCACAAGGCTATCGCCGCTGATATACGTATATTTCATTTTTTATTTTATCTTTTGTACTTCGTAATTCCAGTTAAATTATAGACTTCTGGATTTTTCTATTATTTTGGCCTCCTAAACTCTACCTCTTTTCTTACTATTCTTCTTACCATTCTGATCTACCACTATCCAATCAACAACCAATGGATAAAGTCCCACCATTTTTTTTCCCCGAATAATCTGTTTCACTCAGATGTGTATCACAATAGCTCTGTTGCTATTTCAGTTTTATTGTGACTTTAATTACATTTTCAATGCCATTTTGTGTATTTAAAAAGCAGTTTTTTTGTTTTACTATATTTTTGTCTTCATTTTAACTTTTAAGACTAATGTTTTTAAACAGTCTGATTCTTGTTTAGTCTGACAGTCATGCTGTTCTCATAGTCAGCAGGGGCATATATTGGGAAATGTACATCAGACGGGAATGTAGGAGGATCTGTCTCGGGTGGCAGTCCTGTGATTTTATCTCCTGTGTGTAATTGGGCAAAAATACACAGTCCAATTTACTACGCCAGACATTTTCTGAAGAACGATAATTACATTTAGATAAAAACAGCATGGAAGCTTTTTGAGTCTGACTTCTGGAGGCGCTTCGCTGTCGGTGCTTGAAAAAAATATCTGTGTTTTGAACTTGCGTTGACTGTCATCTAGGTTTTATGTGTGTGAGTATGTGTATGTTAGTTTCATTGCTTCCTATAAATATATATTTTGTAATACGCACATATGTGTGTGTGTGTGTGTGTGTGTGTGTGCACGTGTGTTTGAGTACTGATAGCTCTACTTGTGCCTGTATGCAACCTTCCTAATTATTTTGTCGTCTTCTTTGGTTAACAAGATAAATGTGTCAGCCTCACATGCATTGTGCTGTCTGGGCTATTAATATCGGCACAAATCTGTCCTATCCCAAATCTTCAGGCTGTTTATTCATACACAGTTACATGTGCATCTACACGCACTCACACACAGAGTTTTCACAGGTTTACAAACGGAAACGTCTATGGAGGAGCTTTTCTTATCAGTGTTTATTGACGCAGTAACGATCGGCTGTGTTTATTGGTCAGCTTTGTGCTTGACTGTGATAAAGGAGCTATACGCTGAGAGTTAATGAGAGCTCTGCAGTGAGCAATGAGAAACCCTTTGCATTTTGGTGCACTTGCCTTCATCAGGGCTAGATTGCAAGTGCAAAGAGACTCATTTAAATATTTACTTTTTGTTTAATTTTTTTATTTTATTTTTTTTTATAGGATATTTGTTAGAGGTTCACCATAAGAACAGAGGCTATTGGCATGATGTGTGATCATTTATCTAATATATAGTGAAATGAACAGCATTATTCTTAGTTTTTTTTGGACTTATCCAGATACTGGTCAAAGAATGCAGAAAACTATATATATATATATATATATATAATGCACATAATATGTAAATATATTAAGCATATAAGAATGATTTCTGAAGGATCATGTGATATTGACTGCTTAAAACTCAGCTTTGCCATCACAGGAATGACTTCTATTTTAAAATATATATTAACATAGAAAACAAGTCTTGTAAATTGTAATAATACTTCACAATATTACTGTTTAACTGTATTTTTGCTCAAATAAATGTAGCCTTGCTGAGCCAAGAGACTTCTTCAGAAACAAAATCTTTTCAACCCCAAACTTTGGAAGTAGTGTATATTTAATAGGTTTTTTTTTTAACTTTTTTTTCTTTCTCTTTGAGGTGAAATATGCCCTAGATTCAGCCAATAATTTGTATTTTTTTGCACTGTATAATAAAAGGTCTGCTGTGAAAAAATTAATTCATTCTCAAGTGCAAAGAGACTCATTTAAATATTTACTTTTTGTTTAATTTTTTTATTTTATTTTTTTTTATAGGATATTTGTTAGAGGTTCACCATAAGAACAGAGGCTATTGGCATGATGTGTGATCATTTATCTAATATATAGTGAAATGAACAGCATTATTCTTAGTTTTTTTTGGACTTATCCAGATACTGGTCAAAGAATGCAGAAAACTATATATATATATATATATATATAATGCACATAATATGTAAATATATTAAGCATATAAGAATGATTTCTGAAGGATCATGTGATATTGACTGCTTAAAACTCAGCTTTGCCATCACAGGAATGACTTCTATTTTAAAATATATATTAACATAGAAAACAAGTCTTGTAAATTGTAATAATACTTCACAATATTACTGTTTAACTGTATTTTTGCTCAAATAAATGTAGCCTTGCTGAGCCAAGAGACTTCTTCAGAAACAAAATCTTTTCAACCCCAAACTTTGGAAGTAGTGTATATTTAATAGGTTTTTTTTTTTACTTTTTTTTCTTTCTCTTTGAGGTGAAATATGCCCTAGATTCAGCCAATAATTTGTATTTTTTTGCACTGTATAATAAAAGGTCTGCTGTGAAAAAATTAATTCATTCTCATTTGCATATATACCAGAGATGCTAAATAATGCAAACACTTCTCAGCAGGGTGCATTCCCCACAAAATTAGCAAATTTGTTACTGTTTGCTCTGTTTTCTTGTGACTAATATGAACATTTTCACCTTTCTCTCTCCAGACCCTGCAGGAGGAAGTGCAGATCCCAGGTACAGATGTGCGTTTGAGTTACCTGAGCAGCCGGACGTCGGGGTATAAGTCCCTCCTGCGCATCACCCTGACCCACTCCACCATCCCGTTCAGCCTGATGAAGGTGCACCTCATGGTGGCCGTCGAGGGTAGGCTCTTCAGGAAGTGGTTCTCAGCTGCACCCAACCTCTCCTACGACTTTGTCTGGGACAAGGCAGATGTCTACAGCCAGAAAGTTTATGGGCTGTCTGAGGCTTTCGGTAAGTGGGGAACGAAGTTGTCAGTGTCTCATTTCTCAGAGCTGTTGTCACTCAAGTTCAAATGTGTTTCTAATTCACTCCTGCTAGTGTCGGTGGGCTTCGAGTATGAATCCTGTCCGGATCTGATCCTCTGGGAGAAGCGAACAGCCGTCCTGCAAGGATACGAAACCACTGCATCCAACCTGGGCGGCTGGAGCGTGGACAAACATCATGCTCTGAATATCCAAAGTGGTGAGTTAGTACATATAGAAACGTGAAAGCTATTCAATTGCTGACAGACACACAGTTGCTTATTAATGATTAGATTTGTAGAGTTTTTTCCTTTGTGGAAATTCTCAGAAATGTTCACTACTTGCTGAAGACAAACATTTGTTGCTTGAGAAGACTGAACTTTGACACAGCTTGGACTGTGACCAGATGTTATCACATGAATTTATACAGTATAGCACTTTATACACTACAGATTCAAAACTGCTTCAAATTAATAAACAGGAAAATAACAGTAGATTATGAAAAGTTCAATTCAGCTATTAGCAGCTCTACAGAAAACAATAGTGTCATTATTCAGCTCAAGTCAGTTCAGTGGTGATATCTGTATGACAGGACCTTATTAGAGTTGAACAGGTCAATTTTCCTACTGCTGCTGAATTGTCTCTGAAATCAGTGGTTGCGTAAACTGCTGTCTTTTTGCCAACGCACTTATCTCAGTAAATGAGGCGTACTTGCAGCACAAGTGTTAGGAGCACAGGTGGCAGCTTGGTCTGTCACTAAAGCCCAGCGATGTCGACATGAGGACTTCCGGTAAAATTTGCTCAAATTCTTCATGTGTCAACTCTCTCTTACCCTCACTTTTCCCAAGAGAATTTGCTACCATTTCGTTTACACTTGTTTTAATGTCCTCTGTTTAATTTCTTCTCTTTGGCTCCACACTCACCCCCGGTAATTTTCGCCATCAAATTATTCACACAGAGTGCAAAACTAATTTTCATCAGGCTCTACGAAAGTTTTTTACAACTGAATGAAACTTAATCACACTCATGTAAAATTGAATTGCTGCCAAAAAATATATCAGACAAAAAATAAATTAAAAATGCCAGGCTTTGTAAAAAAAAAAAAATCTGTATAATGGAAATAAAATGAGACACACACAAGCGAAATCACAAGTTTTTGTTTGTACACCTGAAAGAAAATTAACTGCACTCAGGCAACTTATTTTTTCACCCTAAAACTATTCACACCAAACATGCCACAAAATTTCGTGAGGTTATGCTAGAAGTTTAGGGTTTGTGAAAGTTATTTTTCAAATAAAGTGAATCACTCTCTGGTTTTTCATATACTTTAATGCCCAATCCATTCAATTTACAAAAAACTTTTTTAATCAGCTCTACATTTATCTGGAATACTTTTGGGTGCAAAAGCTTGTATGTTACTGATCAGTCATTTTTATTTTTCTAAAACCTTTACCAGCAGGTAAATGTATTCCAAAATTGTCAGATTTGCTTTAAAGCTTCAAGGAAATGCACTGTTTCAATTGAAAGCCTTTTACGCAATAACATTTGCAGTGAATTTTCAAGCTTAAGCCTTTGCATCGGCTCCAGTAAACCCACCTGCATTTCCAGCCAATCAGCATGGACAGACTGGAAGCGCTGTTATTTAGCATCTCTCAAAACACAGAATGATTCAACAGGTGCTCAGGGAGAAAACAGCGCACAATGAAAATCACAACAAATTGAGTTTCACGAACTTTGCCACTCTGCTACTTTTGAGTGGCGTTTGCGGTGAGCTGTTCAGCGCTGGAGATTCATTGAGGCATGCCGTGGAGATTCAGATTGACTGTGATACTTATAATAAGAGGAAGTTGTCTTTCATGCTGTGACTGTGGCCCTTCACTTAGCTGGGTTCGGTACAGAAGCATCTGGCTGTGCAAGTGAAAAATAACTCCTTTCGATAAATGAATTCAGTTCCGTTTAGCACATCTCGATCCTGCTGGTTATTTAGCTAAATCCTTTCTCAAGCACCAGCAGCCGTCCCGTAGCTCTGTGACAGAGAAAAGCTCCATACAAATACATTTAATGTCATTAAATTTGAGCAGAATTGAATCAGCTTTAAAACCTCTGCTTCTCATATCCGATAAAACCTGTTGATTTACTGCAGAGCGAAGGCTGTTCTGAATGGATTTGGGCAAATTACAATGAATGGACAAAATACTTATGACGTCTCTCTCTTTGGCACTCAGGTATCCTGCACAAGGGTAACGGCGAGAACATCTTCATTTCCCAGCAGCCCCCTGTCATCGGAAGCATCATGGGTAACGGGCGAAGGCGCAGTATCTCCTGTCCAAGCTGCAACGGGCTGGCGGACGGAAATAAGCTGCTCGCACCTGTAGCTTTAGCCTGTGGGTCGGATGGTAGTCTTTATGTGGGGGATTTCAACTACGTCCGTCGGATCTTCACCACGGGAAATGTCACGAGTGTCTTAGAGCTCAGGTTTGACATTCTGCATGTGTATAGATACAAAAGCATCTGCATACCCACCAAAATGACAAGTTGCTTTGTACATCCTGTTAGATAAGTTGCTCACAAACCAAAAGGGATCTGACTATCAGTACTTGGAGAATCTACTTATAGAACAGGATTAATGTTACTGACCTTTTACTTTTAAAGAAATAGTTTACTCAAAAATGAATATTTTATTGTTGGTTACTTACCATCATTCCAAACCTGTCTGGCTTTAATGATTGCAAAGACTGAGTTGGATTTGTTCCACATAAGAGAATAAATGATGACAGAATTTTAATTTTTTGGGTGGTAAACTACAGTATTTGTTTAAATGTAATTGCTATTGCTCTGAAATGTATAGGATGAATACAAACCTTGCTAAAATGCCATTCATCTTTTCTTTGAACCCAATAAGCACACATACATCTTCAAAATGTCTTTTAAAGAACAAATCATTTGGAAAGCATCAATTAATTATTGGGCATAGTCATCTGGTAAATCTTTTAAAGAGTACATTTGCATTTTATACTTTACAAGCTACAGCATCCACCTGGATGCATTTTAGAGATGAATTGAGAATGAACAAACTCTTTATAAATTACATTTCCAGATAAAATTCAGAAAATAGACATCTAGGCCAGACGTTCTCAACTGGTTTTGCTTCAGGACTCAGTGTTTACACTGGATTAAGTATTATTGCAAGACTGTATCATGCAATAAAAAAGTGTACAATATAACATACATTTTGTTTTTAACTTTGTTTTTCCATATTGGAACAGACCTGTGACCCATTTGTCTTGTGTTAACCAGTTAAGAATCACTGGCCTAGGATACATAAGTATGTGTGCTTTGAGGAAATCCTTTCTATTCATTATGAAAACAGTAGATATGCTTGTAGAACTATAGTAGAAGTATAATTTTACCACTCTAACCTTTTCTCTGTACATTAATGCATGAAATAAGTACTAACTCTTTGAGCTAACCTATTTTCCCACTTTCTTCTTTTCATGCTGCTCTCGATAAATACAGAAATAAAGATTTCAGACATAGGTAAGAGCTCTTCTAAAGAGTCATACCATTTATTATGATGAAAGAACTTCAGCTAAATACTCTATACAGTCTTTTTTATGTACAGTTGCTTTTGTGGCTGCCTGTGGAATGCACAGAATGTGTTTTTCGTCAATGAAGGCGTACCAAGGAGTGCATTAAAACACATCCTCTCCGGATAGCAATAAAATGGGCAGTGCTACGACTGAGCTTTGAAATAGTGCTGTAGATCAATGGAGACCAGTTTGATGCATGGGTCAACTCTCAAAGTGGGTTACTGCAACAGAAAAAATGCTTAAAGAATTGTGTACATTAAGGAAACCAGAGTCAGGGCACATAATTTGAAATGTCAGACAGGAAGATGGAAAAGCAGTTACCAGCTTAGCATAAGCCCGGTATCAGCGTTTTAAATATTTCTCACCCTCAGGGTACTCGGCTTCCTTAAAGAATACAATTACCCACCCCTCCTCATTAAAAGTACCCATGCTGTATTACCCACAATACAGCGTGATATTTCACCCGATGACAAATTACACATTCAAAGCGCCGTCGGATCTGAATACACAGTTCTTTAACATGTTTGATTTGACAAATGGCAGCGTGGTATCGAGGGGAAAAAAAGCATCAGTCATCCAACTTCAATCTAAGCTTTCAAATATAACACACATCTTCCCTGTGGTGCTATGAACCCTTAATATGGGATGCGTGGCACAACCATCTGTGGGTTTTGACAGGCAGCAGTGTGACAGCTAACAGTATGATGCTCCGGTATGACTGACAGGATATGAGCGGCTTCTTGGTGATAGGTTGGGTAAATTCAGGGCACCTGCAAGCTTCAAAAATGCCCTATCCTTCATGATGAAGTCTCCGTTTAACCCTGCGTCCTTAGGTCGTGACTTTCCTGTGGACAATTCCGTCAAGACAAGGGGTGGCATCGCACATCGTGTCACTTAGATATGGGCACATGTGCAATGCTGCGGTAAATGGCTAAATACTGTTTACTGCATATTTGCATTTATAGTTTTGCATTAACACAGATTGTACACTAGGCTACAAAAGACAATCGCTGCAAGTCAGTTTATTTCGATTGGGATGATGCATTCCAGGGACGAAGGGAAGAAAAGCAAGGGGCTACGAAATTGACACTCTTGTCATGCCACCAAGAAGAACCTTTGACATGCTCTGTCATATAGGCATCTGTTGATCAATGAAAATTTTAGAGACCAGCTGTACTTCAGAACAAGGGTGTCCAACCTTCCCCAACACGACCGCTTGGAAGTTTTTAAGTAAGCCTGAAGTCTTTGATTTTAACAGGTTCAGGTGTGCTTAATTAGGATTAGAACTAAAGCTGCATTCACGCCCTGTCATAATTACCGTAATTCCAAGATGACAACACATGACGTTCTACTCAGGCTCCACTTTGTTTTCCACTTTGCAGCCTCGGAGATGTTCACGTTCTTGGACTCGGATGTAGTGCTTAAGTAGCGCCTAAATAAATCTGACGATGTGTTCAGGTGGTATAGCGGTCACGTGGTCCGAGTTGTTTCTCTCAGAACATTAGGGATTTTAAACAACAGCTGCGAATGGAACGGCTATGATGACCGGAAGCAAGCTTTTACACCACCATAGCCGAGAACGTAAAAATCACTAAGCAACCGTAAACAAGACGTTCATCATGAGGAGGATGTTTAGGCAATACTTACATTGTAGCAAACCAGCTGTTCTCCCGTAGTAGATGGTTACAGTAGAACGTCACAAAGTAACTGTTACAGTCGCACATGCGCAATACAACGTCAGAATGCTGTTCCATCAGTGGCTGTTGCCACTATTCCCAAATATACCCTGTTCCCTATTCCCAGGAGTTGGAACAACTCCTAGTAGAACATCACGTGTTGTCATCTCGGAATTACGGTAATTACAAATGGTGTGCAGCTTAAACTCTGCAGAACTGTGACCCTCCAGGAACAGGGTTGAATTCCCCTGCTTCGCCCTCAAAAAGGATCTTATGCGTTTGTGTCCGTCAAACTGTCTGACAAGTAACCAAGCATTTGTGTTTCTCTCAGAGTCGGTTTCTGTCCTAAGGGCCGCTAAATGCTTTGTAGTGTTTTTGTAGGTGCTGCTTTGTTTTATCAGCCTTGAACCAGGTTTGTGTTGTTCTTTTGATTGTAAAAGTTGTGCTTTGGGCTAAATCACTTACCGGAACATGTTCCAATAATTCATTTTAGAAATATACCTTTGTAGAAATGACTGCTGAAAAGGCCAAAATCATATTTGCAACCAGAAAAGAACAGTCATCACTGTTGTGTGAAAACAAATAAAGGCATCTCAGTGTTTATGTATGTGCACAAAGATGAGAGAATAAGGGTAGACCATGATCTCTCTGACATACCCACTGACCCCCTTTCCACAAGAGTCGCTCACCTCCATCGTCACAGCAACATGCTGAAAAATCCAATTATCCTCCCCAGACCAGCTTTAGTTGTTGAATATAGATGGAGCCTATGAAGGTCAGGGTGTTCTCCTCATCACAGAAAGCACAATGCTGTGTGCCTCCAATAACACATTGTACAACACCGAGACTGCTGGGACTGCATCTGGGACTGCATCTGGGACTGCATCCCTCCCCCTTGCAAAATGGGATTGAGATTTTTCGTGACAAATCCGTTTTACCTTCTTTCCAAACCGAGGACATCATTCAACATGGTCAGCAGCCACACAGTGACGTGCCAAGCCCCAGGTCAACCGAAGCAGCCTGTTTCCAACGATCTTCTGGAAGGTCAGTTGTCGGTCTGAATAATAGATCTAAGCTGACAATGCTGCAGACCTGCCGCTTTTCCTTTCCACACTCTCGCATTGGACCACTGGGATTTGGCACTAACGGCCACAGGTTTCAGGGGAGCATGTGTCAGATTTGTTTAATCGGTTTTGAATGCTGATCCGAGGACAGGTTAGGTGTTGAATATGATGTTATTTGGCAGATGTGTGTTATAGCATTTGCTATGGCTACCAACGTAACGTTTTTGTTCTCTTGCGGCAACCTTACCAACCTTGTTAGATTTTGAATGTGGATCCTGAGACAGGTCGGTTGTTAGTAATGATGGCAGATGTCATTTTATGAAGAATGCTGAATGTTTTTGATCTGTTGCAGTGGCCTTTAACTCTTCGGTTTTTAAATGCTGATCCTTGGACAAATTGGGTGTTAGCAAAGATGGTTTTGGCAGATGTGTATCATAACATTCACTGCAGCTAGTCATCTCTAGAGTAGACCTACAGGTCCCTTATGAAAGTTAACCATGGTTTTACTACAAATAAAACCAGAAAACCATGGTCAGTATAGATAAAACCACGGTAACCACAAATTAACCATGGTTTTGCTACACTAACCATAGTTTAACCATGGTATTTGTAGTAAAACTGTGGTTATACAAATGGTAATCAATACGCCAAAAAACCATGGTTACTACTCTTTTACTATAATAAAACCATGGTTCATTTTCATAAGGAGGGGTGTGACTCTATTGCAGCAAATATGTTCACTTAATGCTTTTATTATTTTGGTGTCCACTTTTTTCATCTTGGTGGTTTATGCTGGTCCTTTGCCAGCACATGACCAGCATAAACCAGCAAAAGGACCAGCATAAACCAGCAAAGGACCAGCGTAAACCAGCAAAGGACCAGCTTAAACCAACATCCCAGCGTCAAAACATACCTAGTGCTGAGTAATATGAATTAACAACAGGGAAGACAAGTAGATTTTTAGCGATGGTGGTATTTAGCGGATAGGTGTTGTAGCATTTGCTTAGGCTAGTCATCTTACGAAGAATGCCTGTCCCTGAATGTTTTTGTACTCTTGCAGTGACCTTTCTAACTTTGTAAGGTTTTGAATGCTAATCTTTAGACAAATTGGATGTTAGCAATTATGGTATTTAGCAGTGTCGTAGCATTTGCTGTGGCTAGTTATCTTGAGAGAACTAGTTCTATAATGCCAGGAGTTCCGCTTTATACAAAGAAAATTTTTCACTTAACATTTTCACTCAATTGCCGTGACCTTTCTCACTTTAAATTCTAAATGTTTATCCTTTGACAAGTTGGTTGTTAGCAACGATGGTTTATAGCAGGCATGTGTCACAGCGCAAGCATGAAGAATGCTTTTCACATAACATCTTGTTCTCAATATTTTGACCTTTTTCACTTTCTCAAGTATTAAATCTGTATTCAAGTTGGTCGAGTGTCACTTAGCATTTACGTTGGCTAGTTATCACTAGCAAACTAACACAATCTTATCAACCGAGTGGCACTTCTCACAAAGAATGTATTGTTCAATTAATGTTTTTGCTGTCTTGAATGACCTCTCCCACTTAAATTTTCATTCAAGATTTTAAATGCTAAACTGAAGTTGGCTGTAAGCAGTGATAGTTTTTGACAGATGTGTGTCTTTGCATGTGCCGTGGCTTGTCATCTTATGAAGAATGCTTTTCACTTCTCATGCTGTGACCTTTCTCACTTTGTTCAAAAACAATTAACCCCTCCAGGGAGACACTATTCCAGAAAGGCGAGAACGTTTCACAAATTTTTTTTCTTCTGTCATGAACAACTGCTGAATATTCACACATTTTCACAAAAGTTAACATTTAACACGAGTGGAACATTATGATTTCCACCTTTTCTGCAACATATATTAAATCAGCCAGTACAGTAATTCTTCGTTTTTCACTGTACTCCTGCTGATGGAAATTGCACGAGCCTGAAGTAACATTTTTAGGTGAACAAGCTTTATGACCTAGCACTGACCTGTGCAAGTCATCCACATTTCACCACAAGCAGTCTTTGACGCCAGATGTAGCCATCAGCAGAGCTGTAGTATAATTAGAGCATATCACAAATCAACTTGAAAAGTGTAAAATTGCGATCCAGGTACCTAGCCTTTCTATCACTTTCTCAGAATAGGATTAGTGCACTATAGAGAGTAAACCCAGTACGTTGCCTCCAGATTGGAGGGTTTTTTTCCACTGGTGAGATCCCCTCTAGCCTGATTGGAGCCATTTTGTTGGGCTTTCGTGTTCTTTAGCCCCCTGTGGGGTTGTGAGGGATGACTTTGACTGTCCAGCTTTACCATGTAATGGACTGTTTTTTTCAGCCTGTGGGCCATTTTTGCTCCAGGAATACATAATGTGTTTAGATAACGGCTCTAGACCACATGCATCTCCAGAAGAAAGTTTCCCTGTAGGGGAGTTGGTGGCATACCTATTTGAATGCACACTGGCAGCACATTAGATGCTGGGCCGACTGCATTAACCACAGGCTTTACACACACTACATGCGTTTCTATATTTGGAACGAGAGTAAATGCATACAGTAAAAGATTGATGCAAAGAGGACATGACAGAGATGTCTCAAGCCATGGCAGTGGATCTGTCAACCCTTCATTCTTATTTGCAAAGTACATAAACCCTCACTGCAAATTCCCATCTCTGAGGCTGTTTTTGTAATGCATTGGATTTAAACGTGATACAGGATTCACGTTACTATGTCAAAATGTTTCAAAAGCCTGCTGTTATTTTTAATTGCTTTACTGCATTATAATTACATTTACATATCATGTGAATACATTTTATGAATTAAAAATCTGGGTTAAACTTTATTTCAAGGTGTCCTTGTTACAGTGTAATTATACATTTAAGTGCTGAGTAATATGAATTAACTACATGTACTTACTATATGATTAGGGTTTGGCTTAGGGTTACTTGCATGTAATTTTGCATAATGTATTGTTGTTATAATAGTAAGTACATGTAACGTGTAACAAGGACACCTTAAAATAAAGTGTTACCAAATCTGAAATCTCAAACAAATTTGACAAATAAATACTTTACAGAAACTAATTGTTTTTCTTTGTTTGATTTTTTTTTAGCAATAGTCCTGCACACAAATATTACTTGGCTACTAGTCCCGTTTCGGAGGCTCTGTACCTTTCGGACACCAGCAGCAGGAAGGTGTTTAAAGTAAAATCTCTGAACACAGTGAAGGATGTGGCAAAGAATCTTGAGCTGGTGGCCGGCACAGGCGATCAGTGTCTACCCTACGATGAGACTCGCTGCGGGGACGGAGGCAAGGCTGTAGAGGCCACACTTACCAACCCTAGAGGTAAACCTACATATATCTGAATAACAGTGTCGATTTATTTCAGAAACAGACAGCAATTTTGGCATTACTGGTTCAATTTTCCCATCATTCCCATTAGGCTATGAGCAAATTCCTTTAAATTAAAGATGCTGTAAGCAATTTCAGCTATTTTGCTTCAGCCTCACATACTCTCTCCAAAATGAGTTTCCTCCATATATTTGTACCAGTACAAGCCCTAAGCAACAAATTCAGAGCAAACCCCAAAACCACAGCATGAAATTGATAGCAAAGCCTGTGGTTTACATACGCTTGTCAATTTTCCAGTATAGAGAGTACCCATTCTCCTAGTGTAGCATATGTAGTGCTCTGAGGGGAATCTTGTGGGGGCTGCAATTAATGTTTCCCTCTATTTTCACCAACACAAAGCAATAATATAATGGCATTTCCTAGTCTGTTTTCCATCATTTGAGAGTAAAGAAACATTTGTGACTGAAGCTGTGATTATCGTTGCATTATAAAATGCAAATGAAAGATGACGTACCCAGCGCCACGTTTCTCTTTGTCATCCGCAGTGACGTTGAAATGATTCACATGCTCTATAGTAAGTACATGCAACGTGTAACAAGGACACCTTAAAATAAAGTGTTACCAAATCTGAAATCTCAAACAAATTTGACAAATAAATACTTTACAGAAACTAATTGTTTTTCTTTGTTTGATTTTTTTAGCAATAGTCCTGCACACAAATATTACTTGGCTACTAGTCCCGTTTCGGAGGCTCTGTACCTTTCGGACACCAGCAGCAGGAAGGTGTTTAAAGTAAAATCTCTGAACACAGTGAAGGATGTGGCAAAGAATCTTGAGCTGGTGGCCGGCACAGGCGATCAGTGTCTACCCTACGATGAGACTCGCTGCGGGGACGGAGGCAAGGCTGTAGAGGCCACACTTACCAACCCTAGAGGTAAACCTACATATATCTGAATAAAAGTGTCGATTTATTTCAGAAACAGACAGCAATTTTGGCATTACTGGTTCAATTTTCCCATCATTCCCATTAGGCTATGAGCAAATTCCTTTAAATTAAAGATGCTGTAAGCAATTTCAGCTATTTTGCTTCAGCCTCACATACTCTCTCCAAAATGAGTTTCCTCCATATATTTGTACCAGTACAAGCCCTAAGCAACAAATTCAGAGCAAACCCCAAAACCACAGCATGAAATTGATAGCAAAGCCTGTGGTTTACATACGCTTGTCAATTTTCCAGTATAGAGAGTACCCATTCTCCTAGTGTAGCATATGTAGTGCTCTGAGGGGAATCTTGTGGGGGCTGCAATTAATGTTTCCCTCTATTTTCACCAACACAAAGCAATAATATAATGGCATTTCCTAGTCTGTTTTCCATCATTTGAGAGTAAAGAAACATTTGTGACTGAAGCTGTGATTATCGTTGCATTATAAAATGCAAATGAAAGATGACGTACCCAGCGCCACGTTTCTCTTTGTCATCCGCAGTGACGTTGAAATGATTCACATGCTCTTAAATAGCTTGAACAGCACCACACGCATCTCTTTTCCCCAGGATGCTCAATGCCTGGTTGTTGTTCCTCAGACATAAATAATGAATTTAACACATGGATTTTTTATTAGACTTCTGGCTTCCTATTGAGCATGCTGATGCTGAGAGATATGCATTTCGTTCTGTCCTGACAATTATCACCTGTCAGGGTCTGGGATATAGAGAGGACTCAGATGCAGAGTAGTGAGGAAGGAGAGTCTTTATTCTCGCCACAAAACACAAAATAACATAAACAATAGTTAACTGCGTAACGTGTAACAAGGACACCTTAAAATAAAGTGTTACCAAATCTGAAATCTCAAACAAATTTGACAAATAAATACTTTACAGAAACTAATTGTTTTTCTTTGTTTGATTTTTTTTTAGCAATAGTCCTGCACACAAATATTACTTGGCTACTAGTCCCGTTTCGGAGGCTCTGTACCTTTCGGACACCAGCAGCAGGAAGGTGTTTAAAGTAAAATCTCTGAACACAGTGAAGGATGTGGCAAAGAATCTTGAGCTGGTGGCCGGCACAGGCGATCAGTGTCTACCCTACGATGAGACTCGCTGCGGGGACGGAGGCAAGGCTGTGGAGGCCACACTTACCAACCCTAGAGGTAAACCTACATATATCTGAATAAAAGTGTCGATTTATTTCAGAAACAGACAGCAATTTTGGCATTACTGGTTCAATTTTCCCATCATTCCCATTAGGCTATGAGCAAATTCCTTTAAATTAAAGATGCTGTAAGCAATTTCAGCTATTTTGCTTCAGCCTCACATACTCTCTCCAAAATGAGTTTCCTCCATATATTTGTACCAGTACAAGCCCTAAGCAACAAATTCAGAGCAAACCCCAAAACCACAGCATGAAATTGATAGCAAAGCCTGTGGTTTACATACGCTTGTCAATTTTCCAGTATAGAGAGTACCCATTCTCCTAGTGTAGCATATGTAGTGCTCTGAGGGGAATCTTGTGGGGGCTGCAATTAATGTTTCCCTCTATTTTCACCAACACAAAGCAATAATATAATGGCATTTCCTAGTCTGTTTTCCATCATTTGAGAGTAAAGAAACATTTGTGACTGAAGCTGTGATTATCGTTGCATTATAAAATGCAAATGAAAGATGACGTACCCAGCGCCACGTTTCTCTTTGTCATCCGCAGTGACGTTGAAATGATTCACATGCTCTTAAATAGCTTGAACAGCACCACACGCATCTCTTTTCCCCAGGATGCTCAATGCCTGGTTGTTGTTCCTCAGACATAAATAATGAATTTAACACATGGATTTTTTATTAGACTTCTGGCTTCCTATTGAGCATGTTGATGCTCAGAGATATGCGTTCCGTTCCTTATAATTATCTTATTTATCTTATATACACTTATTTAAAATTAGATATTTTTTCCAATTTTCCAATTTTTTTTCCAATTAGCATATTACCCTCATTCATTCATTCGCTCGTTCGTTCATTCATTCGTTTGTTTGTTTGTTTGTTTATGTTAAAGGTTATTCTCGTTAAATTTTATTTTTAAGATTACATTTTATTATTTGTAATATATAATTTTATTATATTTTTTTAATTAGACTGTTATTTACATTAGCATTTTTATTTACATTGGCATGCATTAAATGCTGTACAACAAATACTACGTAGTATAACAAATACTACCACTTACCACGTTCAGTGTTTTTTATTTTTTGTACTCTATTGTTATTGAATTATATTGTAAATATAAGGTATGTGGTGTTACAAAAAATAGGCTTAATTTTGTATAGTTAGCTATATTTAAAAAAAAGTATTTATTTATTTAGATTTGTGTCATAAATTAATCTTCTTGATAGCTATTTAGCGTTTGGATGCAATCAAGATGTTCGATCAGGTTTTAGGCATCGTAAACTTAACCTACTCTTTGTTTCTACTCTCCATGTTAAAACTAAATTACAGATGCATGTCTGACGTCCACCTCTGGTTCAAAAAATCATTGTAATGTTGATTCTGCTACAGTTAATTCTATGATTTGATCGAAATATTCATAATTAATTATAACCAGTTATAATTACTTATAAATCATATTAGTTAAAAATGTATAGCCTGAATGCACTGTAAGTTGCTTTGGATAAAAGAGTCTGCTAAAGGCATAAATAATTTAATTATTATTATTAATTATTAAATCTAATTTCCTTTTAAGCTAATTTTCTACATATTAATGGTGGAGAACGGTGACAACATTCAAACTTTGTTTTGTGAGCAAACTCAGTATCAGTTTATTTGTGTTCTTATGTTATGCGCGCTTAGAGTGAGACAAGTTGCAACGCGAACTCACTCTTTTGATTGGATGGTTCAAAGCCACCTCCATTACTGTATTTTAGCAGCCTCTATTTGTTTAACATTTAGTCACTGTTAATTGTTAAAGTAAACTGCAGTTCATACTATTTAAATTGTTCTGTAAAGATGAAGAAATCTCTTTACAGTACATTTTAATATTCTCAAGATCGCCTGTTGGAACAAAGAAAACTTCCTTCAGTGCAATAAAGATTGATTTGAGCGATGTTCCTCTTATTATCTTTTAAAGGCTTATCTGATTGTATCGCTAGGTTGAAGTCATTGGGTATTCCAATTTCATTCAACTAGACGATCTCACTCCCTTAGGTTTAACCGTTAGAGTAGTTGACTAATGCTTGCCTAATGCAAATCTAATCATAAAACACTGCTGGCCAGTTTCTGATTGATATGTAAATGGGAGTTGTTAAAACCTTGATCAAGTGATAATTTATGTAACAACAGCAAAGAAACCATGTTGCTAATAATTTATTTTGCCGTGTACTGGCAGCGAAGAAATCCTGCCACACATCATTGTGCAGTTAAGTTGCACAAGCTCTAAGATTCCGTCAGGATCAAAATTACATTGTAGTTGTGATGGTTGCAGTAAATCAGCCACTAGAATGAGAGCAATCTCATACTAGACGCGTTCAGATTTAATCACGATTGAGGTTAGGTTAAGGCAGTGTACCTTTGACTAACACTAGAGGGCAGTTTGTTTAAGTGTCTAACACTTCTCAAACTTCACCTCTATCCTCCTAACTTCACCTTGTGTGGGCTCACCCACTCCTTGTGGGCATTCTAAGCTATGTCGGCTTTCCTCTCTCTACTTCCGGTGTTTCATTTTGTTTTATTTTTTATTTAAATTTTCCTTTATTATTTTATTTGCTATTGGCATTCTCACCAATCTATTTGCCTCTGTTTTTTATCATTTGCTTTTCGCCCCCTTATCTTACTTTACCACTCACTTATTTAAATTTTGTTTAAACAGAGTTTGAATTTAAATTTTAAATTAAGTGTTTTAATTTGTTGGTTTGTTTGTTTTTCCACTTGGAGCAAGAAGCAGCAGCGCTAAAGCTCCAGGCCGAAGAGGCTCGGAGGAACCAGTCACATGCTCGAAATTGCCTAGACCAGCTGACCCTGGAGGCCCAGGACCGGCGTGGGAGAGTGGATGGCAAGGACCCAGAGCTACAGGAGGAAGTGAAAAGACTCAGAGGCGCCTTCGCAGATCTCCTTGTAAACACAGAGCATCGACAGCTGTTGGAAATAGAAGCCAAAGAGGAACTGAGCGGAAAACTCCAACAAGCTGAAGCTCTCCTAGTGAGAGCAGATACTGAACTTAAAGACAAAGACGCCAGGGCCAAGGCCTGCGAAGGCCACCTGCAAACGACCAGAGCCGAAATCCAAGCCCTGACCCACCAAAGAGACTATTTGAAAGACGAACTTGACACAGTTCACACAGAACTGAAACATGCATACAGACTGCAAAGCAACCTGAAAGGGGAGACCAGTGGGCCCAGGCCTCCCAGTCGAGAGATCAGAGTCCAAAAGGGGGGTGAGAGCCCACTGCTCAAGACATCACCTGCCAGCAGCCAAGAACCTCCATCAGCAGCAAGGGGGTGGAAGCCCCTCCAGAGCATCCTTGCCACCAGTCATGCCATAGCTCCCAAAGACCTTGACAAGCTGGCCAGAAACATTCCCCCATTCACACCAAACCCTGCAGGAGGCCACGACATACACACTTACCTGCAAGACATTGACTTTAATTTGCCATTGTGGCCAACTGTGACCACAAGGGACAGACTGTACCTGCTCAGGATCACCTCCAGTCGTGAGGTACGAAGCTTCCTGGATCGGCAGCCAGAAACTATCAGATCGGATTACCAGCAGTTACAACAGGCCTTGATCAGAGAGTTTTCTGACCTAGAGTCAGAACAAGGAATGATCACCGCCATGGACCTGAAACAGGACAGACAAGAAACACCACAGGCGTACTACAACCGACTCCGGCAGGCCTACTTCGGAGCACGGAACGAGCCAGAAATGGAGGAGGAGTTGAACTTCAGAACTCTCTTCCTCCGGGAACTTGCATTCTGCAGTGAGCCACTACTTAGGAATAATGGCCTATCCCCGCACCATGACCATGCAACAGCTGCAAGACTTAGCCCATAAGGCCTACTGCAAGCAAAAGACTGCCTCTGAAAAGACTGGAAGACTTCCAACCATCTACTTGGTCTCTGATCATCGCTCAGAGTGGACTTTAGAAGGCGCACAACACGCCTTAGACAAGTGTTGTAACTTGCAGAATATTGTGGTCACGTCTGAGTCAGCAGAGAGTCTGAGGATTCTAAAGGAACTTCTCCAGTAGAGGCTCTGCATAGAAGATGAGGAGAACAGGAAGGTACCCAGGCCGAAACAACGCCAAACCATCTTGACATTGACCCTCAGCTAGAGGAACCAAAGGCTGAAGACAATTAGGGACCACCTGTGATTCGACCATCATGATTCAACTGACCTTCATCCAACGATGTCCCCACATTAACCTTGTTGTCCGAAAAGGGGGGAAATGTAGCGTTTGGATGCAATCAAGATGTTTGATCAGGTTTTAGGCATCGTAAACTTTCCCTCCTCCCTTGTTATAACTGAATTAAAGATGCGTGTCTAATGTCCACCTCTGGTTCAAAGAGCGTTAACACCTCTGCTATCTTCACCGACGCTAGCAAGGACAGTCGTCGGCTTTCTCGTTGAGCTTCAAAGAGATTTCAGGGGGGGAAGGAACGATTCACCCATCGCCACGAGAAGCCACTAACCATGGCCCAGACATACTCAAAAGCCACAATACACATAGGAAAGGACATTGGCTCCATTTATCCACAATCAAACTGTTCCAAAATATATATAGTGTATTCCTGTGTTGTATGCATGTTCCTAGGTTATAGTAGCTTAGTTATAACTCTGTAGTACTGTAGTGAAGCTCCAATTACTTGGATCTAGACATATGAATGTATTACTGCCTTAATGTTTCCCAATCCCTGGCTTGCCAGGTATCAAAATGACCGTCTTCTGATTCCGGGATTAATAGTGTATATTATGTCACCATAATTAGCACCATGCTCTTTTTACCATACTTTGACTTAATATTGGACAAATCCTCCAGACCACCATAAACCATGCAAATAAGGTGTTACGTGAGACAAAGGAACCTCTCCCGCTCAAAATTCACACCTCTAGGTTGGTCAATCTGCTAAAGATGAGTGTGACTGGTAGATCCTTAAATGTCCCTAACCCAAACCAATCATTGCTCAAACCCTTTGAGACACACTCTCCAAGACTCATCACCCTGGAGTCTGCTTTTCCAGCAGTTTTTATCTTCAAGTAACTTTGTTGATTCGCTGTGGACTCTCCGATCTTCATAGTCCGACGAAAGCCTCCAGCTCACTCCTACAGAACTCATCAAAAACCTCCATTGTCTACCGCATCCAGACACTTGTTCAGAAAAAAAACCAATGCAAATAACCGTTTCCAACTAGTTAGATGCGTGTCTAAGTTTGGGCCCTCTTTGTCAAGGTGATTTTTGATTCTCTGATTGCTCAAACCCTTTGAGACACACTCTCCAAGACTCATCACCCTGGAGTCTGCTTTTCCAGCAGTTTTTATCTTCAAGTAACTTTGTTGATTCGCTGTGGACTCTCCGATCTTCATAGTCCGACGAAAGCCTCCAGCTCACTCCTACAGAACTCATCAAAAACCTCCATTGTCTACCGCATCCAGACACTTGTTCAGAAAAAAAACCAATGCAAATAACCGTTTCCAACTAGTTAGATGCGTGTCTAAGTTTGGGCCCTCTTTGTCAAGGTGATTTTTGATTCTCTGATGATTCTCATTAGGTTGTGGTTAATTGATACTAAATACTGCCATTCTTTGTTCTTCTCTCTCTCTCTCTCTCTTTCCTTACTTTCCTTCATTCTGTATATATGTGCTTAGTCTTGTTGTATGTTAGCTGTAGTTTCATTTATTAAATCCCTTATATTCACAGTTGATTGCCTCTGTGTGCTTCTCACAATTCGGAGTCACTGAATGTTGATCCTTACTACATGCTAAGTTAATGCTAGTACTGTATGAAGTAGGAAAGTTATTCTTTCTTGGCCAGGAAAATAATCTTTCCTAGAATTGATAAATGATTATACTGTCAGTAGACGAACAGATTAAATCATTGTAATATTGATTCTGCTACAATTAATTAACTTAGATCTGATCTAAATATTAATAATTAATTATAACTAGTTATAATTACTTATAAATATAATTATCTTTTGAGCTAATTTGCTACAGCTATGTAATTCAACTAATTGTTGATCATGTAAGATTATTCAATCCTCTCAGGAAAGATCCATTCCTTTTTCTGTCTCTTGTCTCCAGGCATTACTGTGGATAAGTATGGCGTGATCTTCTTTGTAGATGGCACCATGATCCGCCGCATCGATCAGAACGGTATCATATCCACCTTGCTGGGTTTCAACGACTTGACCTCAGCACGACCCCTGAGCTGTGACTCAGTGATGGACATCTCGCAGGTGGGTAACCTTCTTGTGTTCGCTCTGCGGCTTTCTCACCCATCACACCTCTTTATAAAGACCAGTATATGGCAGGATTTGTGAAAGGCCAGCACGACTATACTGTTCTGCCACCATGTTTGGTGTAGTCATCATGTCAGCCTTACTGAGGGTGAAGGGTTGCAGCTGACATCTCTTCAGGGCAGGTCAGGGGTCTTTGTGTTCCCTTGGGTCCCAGTAACCCAGATGCTGCCTACAGCTGCAGGCCTGCGAAACCCAGTTTCAAACTGACCTACAACCTGAGTGACAGAGCTGCTCCCTCCATCCCAAAACACACTCAAATACACACTCAAAGAAACGTGCACTCTCTCGTCACCCTAGGCGCTGTTAACCAATCCAAATGTTACCTGTCACCCCAGGCAAGGACACTGCGCTGACTGCCATCTCTAAAGTATCATTTTAGGATGTGACACTGCCCTAGAGGTCCAGACCTGGAGCTTTTTAGGCTGCTTTGGTTTTCCTTTACTTTATTTTGCCTGCAACGTTCTCCCAGTGTCAAGACAATCAACAATGCCTGCGGTTATAATGACAAAGAAAATATAGTTGACTGCAATAAGCTTTTGTCTTGATTCTATAGTAAACGTCTTCCTTATGCATTTCTTTACCCAATTTTATGTTTTGGATGTAGCAAACTGAAATGTTCAGTGACTAATTAGAATTACTAAATATCAATGCAGTGTAATCACTCAATCGTTGCACTGAACTCATAAAGTCTGTGTTATAGAATCCATATTGGAAAAGTGCAATAGAACTACACAGGAAAAAGGAAAAATGTATGTATTTATTTTTTAAACAGCAATTTTCAAACATGACAGTGTAAGACGTCACTTGAAAATGGTAGTATCCAGGTAATGGCAGACATTTAACAATTACAAGTTATTAGTGAGTCAAAGTTGCTGCATTACTAAAAGACTGAATAAAGCAATTTATCATTGCTGCAGTATAAAACAAATACAGAGGAAAATCATAGTGAATTATTTTTAATAATAAAATGAACATTAATTACGTTTAGTTCAACAAATGTTGTATACTTACTATTGAGCTTTAAATTCAAATATTCATCATTATGTTTGTGCATTATAGTAATACATTTTTTTTTCATATTACAGTAATGGGAATTTGTTAACCTTTGCTAATGTAATATGGAACCTTTGACTCATTGATATATTTACATTAAATATTGATATACCATTCAAAATGTTCTGGCCTTTTATGCTCACCCAGTCTGTAAGAATGCTTTATTGATCAGAAATACTGTAAAAAATTATGATATTATGAAATATAACAATTTAAAAGGAGTTTTCTCTATATGAATATATTTTAAAATGTAATTTATTCCTGTGATGGCAAAGCCAATTTTTTAGCAGCCATTACTCCAATCCTCAGTGTAACATAATCCTTGAGAAATCATATTAATATTATGTGCTGCTTAATAAACATTTTAGTGTTGACAGTTGTGCTGCTTAATCTATATAAACAGTTTCAATAAAAAATATTAAGCAGCACAACTGTCAACACATCTTACTGACCCTTATTGTAATGTACATTTTATTTACATTACATTTACATTACACATGCATAGGAAAATACCATTAAAAATAGGCTTCATTTTCTTTATTCATTTTTTTAAATTTTTTTATTTCTTTCTTTTTTTTTTTTTACTTTTGGGGCCAGGCAAATTCTTGACAGTTTTTGTGGGATTAACCTTACAACCTATGATATTTGATGCATATTTTTATGGTCTCATCTTTGATGACTCTTTAAAACCACAGTATGAAAATCATAAATTAAATGAAATGGGAAAAAAAACATGCTGTAGTCCAACACATGAATTGTATTCAAGCTTCTGGTTTTGCTTACATATACCTGTCCAGCTTACGGTTTGCTCAATAATGCCTCTGCCGCCTGACTGAGAGGCTTTATTTTGCTGAGAGGACGTGGATCACTGGGGAGACGACCTCCAGCTGCACCACAGAGAAAACCTTTCTAGCCTGAAACACACACACACACACACACACTCACAGAAAGACCACTGCAGTCCCAGCCTCAATGATGACAAATCACACCAGCTTCTGCCAAAGACACTCAGACAGTAAAAAGCATCCATTAAAAATGCATGTGCAGCACACGCTCACTGCATCAAACACGCCGCCGCATTACTTAAGCCTGCTGCTGCCGCACTTTTGAGGGCTCATCTGAAGCCTGTTTCCTCCCTCTCATACACCGCCTGCCAATTCTCACCTAGATCCAACAAAAAATATCATATTTTTTGGTGCCGGGTACCGAGTTCATTAACATGTGATGCACTTTAGGTCCCGATATCTCCGCTTCCAATAAGCCCCCCTTGGAAGCTTCAATTCTGTGATGGCTTCATTCCTTTCCACTTACTATTCAGATCTTGCATTCAGAGCACACCTCGCATTTTATTCCAAATTTGTTTGCCTTTCGGGCAGCGCAGGCACCTTGCACGAGCGCTATGAATTTAAGACTTGGCAAGAATATTTCTTCTCAAATATTACATTGGTTTCTGAAATAAATATTCTCCTCATCCCCTGGTGAACATAGAAATATGGTGAAAACTGCACACTCTTGGAGGAATGGGAGTATTTAAATGTCTTTTTACTTCAGTGATGGTTATTTTTGGTATGCAATTCAGGGGTTTACAACTGATTTGATTGTATACTCTATGTAAAATTTTTATTTTGTTCCATTTTAATTGTCTTTACTCAAATTAAATTGAAAAATAAATATGAATTTGACTGCCCCTTCGCTTAGCCCTGCCTTAAAACATTACTAAGAAATCCTACCTCAGCAACTGTTGCCATCCGCCATATGTTCAGGTTTTGGACTTGTTTAGTGTATACTATAAGTATATGTGTGTTTAGATAGTTTTCATATTATTATATATTAAATATTATTATATAATAATTAGTGCTGTCTAACGATTAATCGCGATTAATCGCATTCAAAATAAAAGTTTTTATTTACATAATATATCTACTGTGTATATTTATTGTGTATATATAAATACACACACATACAGTATATATTTTGAAAATATTTACATGTATATATTTATATTCATATAATTTATATTACACATATATATAAATATATTTAATATATAAACGTAACATATTTTTCTTAAATATATACATGCATGGGTGTGTATTTATATATACATAATAAATATACACATTACAAACACATATACTACTGTATGTAAACAAAAACGTTTATTTTGGATGTGATTAATCGTTTGACAGCACTAATAATAATATAACATAATAGTATAGAATATTAAACCAAAATAAGTCTTATAATAGTCACACAGTGTATACAGAGAGGATACAAGTTGTGTTTGGATACACGTTTTAAAAATAAATCTCTTATGCTCACCAAGGCTTCATTTATTGGATCAAAAATACAGTAAAGCAGTAATATTGTGAAATATTAATAGGACTGTTTTCCATTTGAATACATTTTAAAATGCAATTAATTTCTGTGATGGCCAAATAGATTTTTCCGCAGTTTTCAGTGCCACATGATCCTTCAGAAATCATTATAATATGCCGACTTGCTGCTCAACAAATATTTCTTTAAAAAAAGTTAAAAACAGTGCTATGTTTTTGGAAACCGTGACATGTTTTCAAAAAAAATTTCAGGATGCTTTGATGAAAAGAAAGTTCAAAAGAACAACATGTATTTGAAATAGAAATCTTATGTAACATTACAAATGTCTTCACAGTCACTTTGATGAATGCGCCCTTGCTAACTATTCATTTTTTCAAAAACAAAAATCTTGAGTAGTTTAGCGCTTGAGAATGTTATTCATTTACTTATTGATTCAGCTCATTGTAGTGTCGATAGTAACTAAAGAGTTTAAGGTGGACAGAGCTTAGCGAAAGGTCAACTCTGCATCCTGTTTGCTACCTCAGAAATTTGATTGGAATTTAAATGGTGCGCAACCCTGTTATCTACAGCAACGGCTGCTCCAAATCAGCATGACTTCAAACTAAGCGAGCGATTATTTTCCTTTTTATGACGTGAATCAAAATTGATAAGAAATGTCGCAGTAAGGACTGTATTTTGAAAAGGCTGTTTAAGATGCAAGCTGGCTTACATGTTTTCGGACAAGGTCAAGCCTGCGTGTTCTCATTACGCGTGCTTCAGCGTATGTTGAAGGATTTAACGGCAGCTGTTCTAGTGTTGGATTTACGAGGGTGTGAGCAGTTTATTCTCTCTCTCTCACTCTGTTAGTGTGCGAAAGAGTGAGGAGTAGATGGAGAAATAGAGATGATACATCCTGTCTATCACTCACAGAGGTATCAAATCCCACCTCCGCCCCCCACCCATCCACACACACACACACACACAAACTCACAGCCGCTGAATATTTAATCGCCACTGTTCAGAAGAAAATGGATTTAATAAACAAAGAATTACCCTGATAGCACAAAAACATCGAGACATCTGTTCATCGAGTGCATTTTCATCTGGAAAATGTCTTATTTGTCTTTTTTTTGTTCCATGCAATATGCTGCAAAAAGCCAAGGATTCCTGAATTAACATCCTTTCTGGGCCTGGAATAAAATGTGTAGCATTAAGTCGTCATCTAATCATATCTGTAATGCTAAACCTACCCTGGAAATTGGATGAAAGTGATTGGTGGGTTAGAATGCTGTTGAATCCCTAACCCTGGACTTAACCCTAACTGGTGAAATCTGATTGGTTGGACCCTGTACCTAACCTTAAAATCTGATTGGTTTTTAAGAACTTTTTGCAGTTCTTATTTAGTTTTTCTTGCCGTGCCCCAAGAAAATAATAATAATGTTTTAGAGTTATATTCTGTTATATATTTTGGGAAAGGAGTCTTTCTCAAATCATATTTGGGGCTACTTCACATTAAAAACTTTGAAAAGCCTTGGTTTAGACTCTTAAGATGTTGATTAGATTTGTACACGCATATTGCACTTAAAACCAAATGCAATGCTTTCCAGATGATGTTCTGTCACTGACGTCTCGATAAGGTACTGGGTAACTTTTCTCGTTCCTTCAGTGATTGTTTTAAATTGGCATTTGGTTTCGGTTAAAGCCTGTCCATCACCAACTCCACTTCTGCTCTGCTGCTCCGTGATGTGTCTTATTATATTAATCCTTCTGCCGTGATAAGAAATCTCGATATCATGTCGTGCATGTGTATGTGTGTGTGTGTTGTAGGTTTCAGCTCGGGGGAGATATCACTGACCGATATCGAACAGAACACGGTGACTCAGTTAGGCAGTGAGAGTCTTCTTTCTTCGGGTCTTACTGTGACTTAATCGTATCTTAAAATCAATGCGTGGTGCTACTTAAGCCATGGCAGTGGCTGTGGCCAATAGATTACTGCAGACCAGTGTCCAGGAGGCAGTTTGATATAGATCAGCTCAGGGTGCGGGCATCATTTCCAGGAATGAGGGCAGAATGGTGTATTGAGTGCTATGTTTTTTGTTGTTGAGGACTTATCGGACAGTCCAGGATCGTCAGGATACTGAAATCCTTGCACTTGTGAGATCAGCTATAATATGGCTTGTCCCTACTTTTTAACAGGTTCTAGTTCCGCAGGGCCATTGCCGTTTTGAAGTTTTTATCTAATGCATTTTGTTAGCTCGTGCATCTGATGCATTCCTAATGATCTAGGTTTTTGTTTGCATGAAATACCAAAATGCATGAAAGTGCCTCCACTTTGGAGATTTAATTTAATTTAATTAAATTTGATTGTATTTTATTTTTGTTGTAATGTCAGTTTTTGTTGTTGTTTGTTTAATTAATGCTAAATTACATTTTTATATTTTATTCAGTTAGATTTTTTTACTAGTTATTTGATCATACCAAAATTTTACGTTTACACAGACGGGTTAAAAATAATTATAATAATATAAAAAAATACTTTTTTTTTTTTTTTGTGTAACTTCTGTCTTTTGTTTTGTTTTGTTTGACAAAATATGTAACATGCTGCATTATGATATCATATGGCATTATTATTAGTGCTGTCAAACGATTAATCGCGATTAATCGCATCCAAAATAAAAGTTTCTGTTTACATACTGTAATATATGTGTGTACTGTGTATATTTATTATGTATATATAAACATATGCATGTATATATTTAAGAAAAATGTTGTTTATATTTTAAATTAATATAAATTATATGAATATAAAATATGTGCATGTCAATATTTTCAAAATATATACTGTATGTGTGTGTATTTATATATACATAATAAATGTACACAGTACACACACACATATTACAGTATGTAAACAAAACTTTTATTTTGGAATGCAATTAATCGCAATGAATCGTTTGACAGCACTAATTATCATAGCATAATTCGGTTTGAAATGCACAACACTGTACTTATTGTTGCTGTTTCACATATGCAGCTTTAAAGAATTAGTAAACACTTTGTATTCTGCAGCCATCTACTTCATGATAAATATTACCCATAACTCCTCAACCAGAGTTTTCCAGGTATTTTGAATTATCAAGTAGTATCAAGAAGTATTAATGCTCTATTATGATCTTTAAAATTAAGTGATCGTCTAAGTCTGTAAAATGAAGATTGCAGCCATTTATTTTTTCGTTTAAATGCCACATCTGCTTGCTTGAGTCTCTGTTGAAAATGTCAACATAATGTTTTTCTGTCTCTTCAATTATAAACAGTCACATTTAGAAATCTATTATGAGAAAGTCAGCAAACGTTGAAGGCAAATTTTAATGCACTTCATTAATCATGCTATAGCTTTTCTCACTTCTCCATAAAAACCAACATGTCCCAGTCGACGTCTACAGATCAGTTTGTGACTTTTATGAAATACTTTTAATATTAAACTCAGCTTGGTAGCTTTTTGTCTATTCTCAGAGTGCATTAAAAGCATATTTTAATCAGCCAGCCTTGTTAGCATGCCAAGATCACTAACACTTCATACTCGGCCCCTAAGAGAGCGATTACTGTCCCCTAGTGAAGAGAGGGTCTGTGCAAATTCACCAGATTCAATCATTTCTATATTAAAAGCCTGCTGTATTATTTTGAGAACAATAAGGCATAATCATAATTTAGGCAGCCAAGCAGGAGGTCTTATTTGATACGTGTGCCACGTTTTGTTTCGAAGGTCTTGTTCCCCTGCTGCAGTCGCTTTCCATTATGAAATTAATAAGCCAAAGCTAGAAAAAGACATCTGTGTGGAGGGGTGACAGATATAGTGCAAGTATAATTTTTTGGGAGTCTATGGTTTAATCTGATCATTTGACTCACTTTTTCTCTCCTGCTACTCTTTCTTATCAACATTTCAACTTCTCTTTTTAACTTTCATGTTTATCAGATAAAGCAGCCTCAACTCAAGAACTGTTTGTCTTCTGCGGCAATTGTGACCTATTCAAACCTTTCTCTTTTTTTTTTCGTCGTATTTGCTTTTCCATTATTAATGTAGCATCTGGCATTTCAGTTTTCACTTCCTCATCTGTAGAAAAAAGTGCAACACTCACTCTACAAACAGAAATGTAACTATTTAACTATTATAATAACTATTTCTTTAAAATAAAAGTTTCTGCCAACATCAGACGTCAAGTGTTTCTCAGTCAAACAGAGTATTTAAAAGAACCTTTACAACAGGCAACAGAGATTGTGTCTGTAATAGAGGAAGTAGCTTAAGATAGATCACAATTTATTCATTTTTTAATATATCAAAATGTAATTTAAAAAATCCCAATTTTTTATCATCATCATCAACTTCAATAAAACATGCCATAAAAAATAACTTAATTAAGAAATATGTTATGGCCTGTTTATTATTATTATTATTATTATTATTATTATTATTATTATTAATAATAATAAAACATGCCATAACATATTTATTAATGAAGTTCTTTTTATGGCCTGTTTTATTGAAAATGATGATCAAGTCATCATCATCATCATCATCTTCAATAAAACAGGCCATAAAAAGGACTTCATTAATAAATATGTTATGGCATGTTTTATTATTATTATTATTATTATTATTAATAAAACATGCCATAAAGAGGGTGATTTTATACCAATAGAAAATATTGTTAAATTTAAAATTGTGATCTTTTTTTATTCACAGATTTTTGTGCATGTCAAAAGCAAATATTGTTGAATTTAAAATTTGATTTTTTTTATTTATATTTATTTTTTATTGCATAATGTAATAAATAAAGTTACATTTGTTTGTGTTTGGACTTTTTCTAGAATTTGAATTTATTTAATTAGATTTTTTTTAGTTGAACATTCTCTGTAATTGTTTGAGCACCTGCTTCACTTTTTCCCATAGCAAATGTGTTTCCAAACCTAACAAGTAAAATAAACTCTTAATGTCGCATTATAACAGTGTATTTTTCCCCTTGTCTCCCATAGGTGCGTTTAGAATGGCCCACTGATCTGGCGGTGAGCCCGATGGACAATTCGCTTTATGTTCTGGACAACAATGTAGTTCTGCAGATCTCCGAGAACCATCAAGTGAGGATTGTAGCGGGAAGGCCAATGCATTGCCAGGTACCCGGCCTGGATCACTTCCTAGTCAGTAAAATCGCCATCCACGCCACCTTGGAATCCGCCAACGCTCTTGCCGTCTCCCACAACGGCTTGCTTTACATCTCCGAGTCGGACGAGAAGAAGATCAACCGAGTCCGTCAGGTCTCAACCAATGGAGAGATCTCTCTGGTCGCTGGCGCCCCCAGTGGCTGCGACTGCAAGAACGACGCTAACTGCGACTGCTACTCGGGCGACGACGGCTACGCCAAAGATGCCAAGCTAAACGCACCCTCCTCATTAGCGGTTTCACCCGATGGAGAACTCTTCATCGCCGACCTGGGTAACATACGCATCCGATATGTCAGGAGGAACAAAGCGTTCCTCAACTCGCTCAACATGTATGAGGTTTCCTCACCCATCGATGACGAACTCTACCTGTTTGACGTGAACGGGAGTCACATCTACACTCAGAGCCTGACCACTGGAGACTACCTGTACAACTTCAGCTACTCTGGTGAAGGTGACCTGAGCAGCATCATGGACAAGAATAAGAACAAAGTGACCATTCGTAGAGACACAACGGGATTGCCGCTCTGGCTGATGGGTCCTGATGGCCAGACGTTCTGGTTCACTATTGGAACTAATAATGCACTGAAGAGTGTTGCTGCCCAGGGTCAAGAGCTTGCCATGATGACTTATCATGGAAGCTCAGGTCTGCTGGCCACAAAAAGCAATGAAGACGGATGGACTACCTTCTACGAGTGAGTAAAATTTCTACTTTCTGTTTGTTGTTTTCTATACTAAAGGCTGATAACTTTTCCATGGCATATCAATTGTAGAATGCGTCACACTGCAAAGAAGCTATTTTTATTTATTTATTTATTTATTATTATTATTTTTTTTTTTTTTCCAGATTTAGCTCAGGCAAGATGTAACATTTGAGAGAAGCATTTATAACGCTAATTAAGGTTTTTATATACACAAATAAAATATATACGTTTACACTATGTAAGTGTATATGATGTAAGATGTAAATATTCTTACACAGTCTTAAAAGCAATTATTTTCTTAATATCATTTATTTATGTAAGAACTATTATTATTATTATTTTTTTAATTATTAGCAGCTAGATAGATAGATAGATACATACATACATACATGTAGAAAGATATGGGGAGGTATATATAATATATTGTTATATTTAACATTAATGTTTTGATTTTTAAAATTGTATTATATTTACATATAATATACAAATAAAATATACATTTGCATCATACATATGTACAGTATATGATGTAAATGTTGATATATATATATATAATGTTGATCTTATATAATCTTCATATAATGTTTTATTATGAAAATGAAATGCCAATAATTATTTATTTTAAAATTAATATTTAGATTTTTGAAATTTTTATATTACACACATAAAATATATATGTACATCAGTATGTTTATAGTGTAAATGTTGATAATCATATTTTAAAATGGTTGTTTTCTATTATATTGCATTGTATAAATTATTTATTTTTAACATTGTAGCATATTTAACATTATATTTAACTTTTAGATTTTTTTTTATTATATACATGTACATGTAATACGCAAAAATATATATCATTTACATGTATATGTTATGTTAATATTAGTATAATCTTACATAATTGTAAATTATTATTATTATTATTACATTTAAAATGTATATTTTATTTCTTTATAAATATGAAATGTGTAGGGGTAATTACTACATTTAAAACAGTGACATCCTTTTTAATGCCCATAATTTTTTTCACGGTATTTTTTTATACTTATTCAAGCTATATCTTAAATACAGAGTTTCACATTTATCACTGCATACTTCACAGCGAGCTTCACTCGACTACTGGAAGCTAAATATACTCTTACTCAGCCATTAATTGCGAAGGTCTTGCTTGGCTGTGGGTCATGTTACTGTAGATACAGTCAAGAGTTCACGAGGTCTCTGTGGTTTATTGGACTTCAGTCATCTGCTGTAAAGTAATTGGTTTCAGGAGTATCTCTAACAGCGTTGTTTTTTTAGAGTTCCTGCTTCTGCAGTTCAGACACTCATTTTTGTTTCACATTTACACAATCTAACCTTTAATACTTATTTTGATTATATGAATAAAAAAAGTCAAATATTTTTATTATATATACCAGCATATAAATTGGTCAGTGTCAGCCAATGGCCCATAGGGGCACAAATGTTTAGTTCCATCTGTGTTTTTACCTATAAGGCTGAATACTGGTTTTGCATGTTTGCATGTTATTCTGTGTAGTCAGTGGTGGCACAGGCAGTGACAGTGACAGTGAAGTGACATGTGGCCAAGTATGGTGACCCATACTTGGAATTCTGCATTTAACCCATTCAAAGTGCACACACACAGCAGTGAACAAACACACACCGTGAACACGCACCCGGAGCAGTGGGCAGCCATTTATGCTGCGGCACCCGGGGAGCAGTTGGGGGTTCGGTGCCTTGCTCAAGGGCACCTCAGTCTTGGTATTGAAGGTGGGAGAGAGCGCTGTACATTCCCCCCCCCCCCCTACAATCCCTGCCGGTACGAGACTCGAACCCGCAACCTTTTGGGTTACGAGTCCGACTCTCTAACCATTAGGCCACGACTTCCCCCTTAGCACCCCTTTTAGTTTTACCACTCATTTTGTGGATGCCCACCCAAACAGTAAATCCATCCCCTGTAACTGATTCCAGATTAACTAAAATGTAAACCTTTTTCTAGAGAAAATTCGACCATCGGTCTGTATAACAACAAAAAATGTGTTACTGTGCATTAATACTGATGTAGCATATTCATTAGCATTACATTCATGTGACCTTGACCGTAGGCAAAACTAATTTAAAACTACTTCACACGCATTTATTGCTTGTACTGTTTGTTTTAATGTACAAATGCTGCATATTTGATAAGGCACAGTAAATGGTTGTAGATAACCAGCCATAAGTGGCATTGCCTCAAGCGATGAAGAAAGTTCAGTTTTTCATCCTTTGTTTCAGTCCCATGCTCTCATATCATTTATTTAATCCCCTGTTTGCCAAATGAACAAATGGCAGGCAAAGTACATTTACTCAATAATTGCAATTAGTGAAAGAGAAAAAACAATAATTAACATCAGGAATAGTTGCTCTGTTGTTGTTTTTTTCCCCTTCCTAAGCAATTAGATCCGTCCATTCCCTCTGGCAACATGAGGTCGTCTTTTGTGATAAAGAAGGCTTGGTTGTTGTTTTTTTTCCTCCCTCTTTTTTTTTGTAATTTGTAATTTGATATTCTGTTTTGCATAATTAACTTTGAAGGTCAAGCTGCCATCTGAGGGTCAAAGTCACTGTTTTCCTGCTCTAGAACAGAGCAGCCTAAACAATTTATCTGCACACTCCAAAGTGTGGCAGACGCGGTTTATCATCTCTGCCACCTGAATTCATTAAGTCCCTATGAAGCGTGTTTGCCTGCGGACGTTACATCGGCCAGGACTCGTGCAGAAACTGTACGGAGAGTAGCGTAAGCATAACAAAGACTTCTGCTACGATGAGGAAATGTGTTCTAACAGAGTTTTCCATTTTTAATTCTGGAACATCTGCATTCTTCCACCGAATTAAACAACATTTGTAGTTAACCATATCCTTAAAGGATTAATTCAGCTCAAAAATTTCTGTCATTTTAATTGTACTCAAAATCTTATATGGAACGTTAATTTCAGTGAATAGACAGTTAGGCTTTTCAGCTTCATAAATGACTCGAATGTATTTAAAAATATTTGTATTATAGCTTTTGGGCTTTCACAAAAATGCTATTATTAGGTTAATCATTTTAATTATATACAGTAGGTTTATTTATTTGTTTATTTTAGTTTTATTTCAATCTCATTGATTGTAAAGTGTCCTTGAGCTTTGGAATTAAACATGAATTAATTCATATTATTAATATTAATATTATAAAATTAATATTATTCAATTTTCCATATTATTCCATATACAATATTGCTGTAAATATGCTCCAGTTTAAAAAAAAAAAACTTCCATTTAAAAGTTTGGGGTTTAGAAATGACCATTTTTATTTAGCAAGAATAAAAACCTTTAAAAGAATAACATTTTATTTAAAATAAATCCTGTTATTTTGAATTTTCTAATCATTTAACTATCCTGAAATATTCTATCATTGGTTTCCACAAAAATACGAAGCAGCACAACTGTTTTCAACATTGATAATAATAAGAAATGTTTCTTGAGCAGCAAATCAGCATATTAGAATTATGTGACACAGCATATTATGTGACACTGAAGATTGCTGTATGCTGCAAATTCAGCTTTGCATCCTAGGAATAAATTACATTTTAAAATATATATTAGAAAATAGAAAACAGTTATTTTAAATAGAAATCATTCTAAATTGTAATCCTTTTAAATTGTGTTCATGCGTTTCAATCACAATATTACTGTTTTTACTGTGCTGTTGATCAAATACATTCAGTCTTGGGGAGCATAAAAGACTTAAAAAATAAAATCTCACCAATGCCAAACTTTTGAACAGTAGTCCATGTTTTCATGTCAGTCAGTCATGTGACCACAAAGGGTCTCAGACAGACCTAGACATCCGCACGGTTGTTTACGAATGCTTTCTTCCCCCCGCTGTATTTGTGTCCTCTAATGTGACTCAGTGGTACATCTCGACCAATACTTCAATCCCAGGGTGCTTTGAGGCGGTCAGTTCTCCATGACTACAAAAGACTGCTGCTCTAAAAAGGAGATGTTTGGTCACCGAGATGAATCAGTTGGCACTTACTCCACACTCGGCCTGCTGAGAGAGCGCTCACGTGGAGGCTGACAAATAAAAAATATAGGGAGGATAGGAACAATGTAGGAGAAGAAAACAGGATAATTTAGTTTGCTTGCCAGAGAACAGAACAAAATTGTTGTGGGTCGACTGCAGTCATTCACTGCCAGCCCCTAACCTCCTTTCTCTGCCTCTTGAAAAAATGGAGCAGCAAAAATGATACGATGAAAAGAGTTATGGATGGGGAATAAAGAGGCTAATAAGAAACGTATCACAGGAGCTTTCCTCTTTATTACCTCTACAAATGAAAACGGAGGAGACTCATTTTGTTCTTTCCACTGATTTTTTCTTTAGCGTGTAAAGCCTGTGAAGTTAGTACTATATAAGAACCTGTGTGATAAGGAAATCTTGGATTCAAATCCCAAAGATATTGCATGGAAGTCATAGAAAATAAAATAAGTATCTCCACCAAATCAGATTCGTTATCTTTGAAGATCTTAGTGTTTGTTGGTTTCGTTCACAGACTACTTGCTGCTATCACATCTAGTTGGACGAAATATCTGTCTGCAAGAGAACCGCTCTACACTCAGTTCTGTCTCGCAGTGAAATTGTCATATTGCATTTTATTTTCAGAACCAAGCAATTTCAGATTAGCCAATGAATTTGACTCTGTACAGCTGCTCTACAGTGATAGTTGGTTTGAAGCTCAAACTACACTCTTAAAAATAAAGGTGCTTCAGGATGCCATAGAAGAACTTTTTGTCTAAATGGTTCCATAAAGAACCTTTAACATCTGAAGAACCTTTCTGTTTCACAAAAGGTTCTTTGCCACAAAGAACCTTTTGCCACAAAGAACCTTTTGTGAAACAGAAAGAAGGTTCTTCAGATTACAAAAAGGTAAGAAAGAGATGGTTCTTTAAAGAACCTTTGACTGAATGGTTCTTTGTGGAACCAAAAATGGTTCTTCTATGGCGTCGCTTGAAGAACCTTTTGAAGCACCTTTATTTTTAAGAGTGTAGTCGTGTTCTTAAGGGATAGTTCATGACCAAAATGACATTTCTGTCATTTTTCCCACCCTTTCTTTCTTCTTTTGAAGACTCTTGAAGACAAAATTGGGAACCAAACAGTTATTTCTCAAAATATCATCTTTTGTTTTCCACAGAAGAAAGAAAGTCATGAAGGCTTGGAATGACATAAGGGTTAGAAAATAATGATTTCATTTAAGTCTAAGCACTGAACTTCACAAGCCACGAGGGCCACATTCAAATACAACAAGCCTGTTGGGAAAATTGGGCTTGTATAAGAAGTTCTTCATGCCGTTGCTTAACAATTAAGGCCAGTTTTGTTGCAGAGATTGAAGTTGAAGTGTTATTTTTGTGCTTCTTGCATAAGCATACCGACCTGGAACAATAATGATGTCTGCCACAGTGGTAAACAGTTTCAAAAATCGAGAAAGGACCTTCAACCCTCTTCCATGATGTTTCAAAATATTTAGTTTTGCGACACAGTTAAATTTTTCTTAGGCCGTTCTCTTGCTTGTACATCTCACTTTGACAGTCCCTTATTCAAAAGCCAGACCTGCATTTGATTGAAATCCACAGTTGGTCTCATTAAAGACAAGTTGAACCATCTTTTTTTCACACTCTGTTCTCTCCATCTCCTCAGGTATGACAACTATGGGCGGCTGACAAACGTGACTTACCCCACGAGCAGGGTGAGCAGTTACCGCACTAATTCAGACAGTACTGTGCGCGTGCAAACCGAGGGCTCCAACAAAGAGGACATCACAGTCACCACCAACCTCTCGGCCTCAGGAACCTTCTACACGCTCATGCAAGGTAAGAATATCTGCAAAGCCCTAGGGGACAATTCTTGGGAATTGGGTAAAGTATTAGCCTAGACACTATAAATTCAGTACATTTCAAGGGTTAGTTCACAACAGTGTTAATTTTGACAGCTAATTTTGATTTATTTTTAATCACAGTCTTTTGACTAAAATGCCATTTAGTTTTAGTCATATTTTATCATTTCAGGCTTCTGAAATACGAAATGTGCTGTGATTGGTTAGCTGGGCCAGTGTGTGTTGTGATTGGCACCACTCAGCGTCTGGTTGGGAAATGTCATGCCCCTTACCAAAGCCACCTGCGAGCTTCAGTGTAAATATTGCGTCAAAATCAAATCAATTTGAGTGCGATTTAAACCCGGATGATTGTAACCACTCTAAGTTCGTCTGCCTTGGGAAAGCTAGCGTGTCTCCGACATAGTGATAACACTCGTTGCCTTCTCTAGTGCAGCTCAACCAGGTCTCATCCCATTCGTCGATCTTTGTGATGTCACAAATCCCGGAAAATATGCGTTGTAGTCCAAACGAGTCGTTCGTTGTAGTTTTTGAAAAGTAAATAAAATATCTCCTTTTGAAGTGGACTTTGAGCTTTGTAACTTTGCAGATCTTTTTTATGCTCAAACAGCAACATTACAGACTAACTAAAGTTGAAAAAGTGAAAAAGCATAATAGCACCCCTTTAAGGTTTTATCATGATAGACACCAATTTAATTGCGGTGACACACAACATGCCTTTATGTTAAAATTAAATAAAACCACTTCTCATAAAGAACAAGAACATGGTCTTCTTTTTAATGAAATACCAATGGTTATATAGGCTAATTATGCATTCTTTATAGCAACTTGTTTACCATATTCTTCATTCTTTCAAGCAGATATTTATTTCTATAAATAAATTTAGATTCATCTTTATGGATGCAGTGTACTGATACACGTTCTCCCTGCTGTTTACATTCACTTAAGACGTAGTCAACTGTGTTTATGTGAATACTCGTCAAAACGGACAATTCAACTTAATTTTGTGTGTAATTGTCCATTCATGCGACACGAAAGAGTACTCGCGCGCTGTGAGACGCGCTTTCTGTGTGTGTATGCTTTAGTGTATGCACTCATAAAACCGGACCGAATTGAGTTCTCTCTTGCGTCGTCAGATTTATCCATATGTCTGCTCTTCTCTTACTCCCACATATTGACATTTTTGAACGTTTTATGTGACGTGCAGCAAGTGTATGTTAGCTTATGTCCCGCCGGTTCATATGTACGCATCTAACCTCCGAACCACGCAGCAGATTCGTTCTGAATGAATCTCTTCCCAAATCGTCCCTCCCTAACATTTTCGTCTCGTTTTTATTCGAAAAACGTTATTTAACGTTATTTCTCATTATTTAATTTACGTCATAGTTTTTGTCATTCAAATAGAGTTTTAGTTTGTTATCGTCTCGTTGTCGTCGGTGAAAAAAATGTCGTTGACAAATTCCTCGTCAACTAAATTAACACTGGTTCACAAAAATGAAATACTGCCATCATTTACTCGCCTTCATGTCGTTCCAAACCTGTATGATGAATGATTCAGTCATAATGGTACATGAGTCAGCAGCTCATTAGAGGGGGAGATTTTTAGTGAATAATGAATTAGTGAATAGTGTTTTTTTTAATTCAGCAAGGATCAGTTAAACTCACTAAAATTACAGACATCTGTAATGCAATAAAATATATATTTCAAATAAATGCAGTTGTCCAAACTTCATTAAGCTGCAAGACGCATTTTCAACTAATACGCATAAGAAGAAATGTTTCTTGAGTGCCACATTAGCATATTAGAATAATTTCTAAAGGATCATGTATAATGACTGCTGAAAATTCAGCTTTGACATTTTTACATATTTCATTGATGTATGGTTTGTTAGGATAGGACAATATTTACCCGAGATACAACTATTTAAAAATCTGGAATCTGAGGCTGCAAAAAAATCTAAATACTGAGAAAATCGCCTTTAAAGTTGTCCAAATGAAGTTCTTAGCAATGCATATTGCTAATCAAAAAATAAGCTTTGATATATTTCTGGTAGGAAATTTACAAAATATCTTCATGGAACATAATCTTTACACCTAGATTTTTGGCATAAATAAAAAATCGATCATTTTGACCCATACAATGTTTTTTGGCTATTGCTAAAAATATACCCCAGCGACTTAAGACTGGTTTTGTGGTACTGGGTCACATGTTACTGTTTTAGACTATATTTTTGATCAAATAAATGCAGCCTTGGTGAGCTTAAGAGACTTCTTTCAAAAACATAAAATTTCGAAGTGTATATTTCTGTCTGTATGGCTTTAGAAGACTTATAGTGTTCAAGTGACTTGTACCAGGTTTATGGTCATATTTGGTCACTAAGAAGATTCTTCCAAATATCACATTATACAAAATATTACATTAAGAACATTGTTTGGAAACGACATGAGGGTGAGTAAATAAAGGAAACAAAGGAACAGGTCACCCAGAAGTAATTACTTCCTTTGTTCTCTTATATACTAGAAACTTAGTAGCTGTACATAAAGTAAAATAACTGTGAGGCAGAATTGATATGTTTGTGGGAAGCAAACAGGCCTCTTCTTCGTGAAATCAATAGAGGCATGAGTGTTTGTATTTTCTCTAAAATCGCAAGACCGCCCACTCATGAAGAAAGAAGTCCAGATTGATTTCCTGTCCACCACTTTCTGTTTGTTCCAGCCTCCCTTTTTCACCAAGCTCCTGCTTTTCTGGTCCATCTTAGAAAACCAAATCTTAATCACTTTGGCCCTCGAGACAGAGGGGTGTGGTTGGGGTTAGGGGCCGCCATTCTAGCTTGTGATTTTCCTTGCATACTTTGGCATTTCGATATCCTGTTTTTCACCTAACCAAGCGCTCCATCGATTCCCAATAAATAGCTTTGAACTCCCTGTGCCCTGCTCTATTTCCTCAGAAACTGTAAAGATTTTTCTGCGCTCCTGTGAGCGTTTGATTTGAAGGGCTGTCCTCCTCCCCTGGGCTTCAGTTGGTTTACCGACGACTGCTTCTGAGAGAAGAGGTAGAGGGCGTAAAGTTCTGCTGGTGTTCTTATCCTAGAGTAAACTAATGGTCACCTACGCATGGTGACCTTGTCCTGGACATCTGCTGGAGAGAGAGAGAAAAAGAGGGCTTACTGCCAAATGCTTTGCTGCTAATTAATTCACTATTGTCTGCTTTGTAAACGGAAACCAGTTTGGCTTTAGCTCCAACACAGAGTTTCGCGCGCAGTCTGGATATGCATTTCACGGAGGTCGTGACCTTGTGCTGTTTATTGACTTTCCAAGGTTGAGTGAGCATGTGTTCGATTTCCAGGTCATTCAGTCAGAGGTTTTTTTCAGGGCACCAATATTATTTACCTGAATAAGCCATCAAAAGACAAATATGCAAGAGCTGCTTATACATTTGACATTGCTGAGATCCAATTTATGCACAACTTTGTTCATCTTCAAAGACAGTATAGAGGACGAAACGGACAACTCGTGTGAGTTGAATCATTCAATGTGACTTTAAGTCTTGCCTTTCAATCAAAAGCAAGCCAATTATGTTTTTTAGAATGATTTAAGATAAAGACGCTAAATTTAAGATGTCATTGTTATCAGATATTATTTCTGAATTTTATGGAGGAATGTTTCTTCTTATAAATATTGAGATAAAGTTAAAAATAGTAACAGTCATATCATTAGATATACATTTGTTACAAGAAATGAAGTCACACTGCAAGATACGAGATACAAAATAAGTTGCAGCTGCTAGAAATAAAGTCATAATTACAAAATGTAAATGCAACTTTATTTGTAAAAACAGTCACATTGTGACGAGATATATTTGCATGGCAAAATATGAAGTTGCAGCTTCTAGACCCTAAATCACAATTACGAAATATAGTTAGATTTCAACAAATAAAGTTGCGTTTATGAGAAATAGTCATCATCAAGACTTTAAGTCTTGCCTTTCAATCAAAAGCAAGCCAATTATGTTTTTTAGAATGATTTGAGATAAAGACGCTAAATTTAAGATGTCATTGTTATCAGATATTATTTCTGAATTTTATGGAGGAATGTTTCTTCTTATAAATTTTGAGATAAAGTTAAAAATAGTAACAGTCATATCGTTAGATATACATTTGTTACAAGAAATGAAGTCACACTGCAAGATACGAGATACAAGATAAGTTGCAGCTGCTAGAAATAAAGTCATAATTACAAAATGTAAATGCAACTTTATTTGTAAAAACAGTCACATTGTGACGAGATATATTTGCATGGCAAAATATGAAGTTGCAGCTTCTAGAGCCTAAATCACAATTACGAAATATAGTTAGATTTCAACAAATAAAGTTGCGTTTATGAGAAATAGTCACATTGTGAGATAAATTTGTTATGAAATATAGTCACATTGCCAGATATGAAGTTGCAACTGCTAGAGACTAAATCACAACTATGAGATCTTTTCAGATTTTGATAATCTGACAAAGTTGCATTTAAGAGAGTCACATTGTGAGATAAATTCGTAATGAAATGTAGTCACATTGTGAGATATGAAATTGCAGCTGCAATAAACAAAGTTGCAATTATGAGATATAATGCCATTGTGACAATGAAAGTTGTTTATGAGAAATGCAGTCGCAAAATTGTGAGATATAGTCTCAGCTACTTTTAGATGTGTATTTTTTATGCTTGACAGATGTGACATTTTAATTCATTTTAACAAACACATGAAAATGTGTGTTATTCCTTATAAAGTAGATGTAGGTGCAGGTAGAAATTAGCCGCCTGAGGGTATTAGCATGATGGCTGTTGAGTGATTTGTTTAGCTGTAAAAGGACTGTTTTCTGTCACAAACTCTGACTTTCACTGTATTTAATTGGAATAGAATCACTTTAAAAATATTATTCAGTTTATTTTTAACAGGGAATGAGTGTCCACTAGCTACGTGTTGTCTGCACTGCTTTTGAGTTATTAATTCCCTTTGACTAGTAATGAGTTTCATCAAAGCACTCACTGACATCTTCTCATTTGGTACGTCATTCTTGTTAACAGTCTCTCTCCCATTCACTGTCTTCGCTCTTTATTTCTCTCAGGTTCACCCCCTTTTTCTCTTCAACTGTCTTCCATCTTCCGTGTCCCTCCAAAGCGCTTAGCGAGACCACCTGGGGATGGAGGCAGACAGTTTCAGATTTAGTTGCATCTCAGTTGCCACAGGCAGACGGCTTCAACTATGATAGCTTTCTGCCTCTCTTTCGTTCTCTCTCTTTCGGTCTTCTGAGGGCAACTCAAAGACTAACTAGGCTTTGAATCATCCCTTTGTTTGGTCTGTCTGTCTGGTCGTATTCAACAAACTGGTGTCATAAATTTGGCTGCCATTTTGAGAGAAATACAGCATGTAACCAATGAAGGGTGGCAATCATAATCTGTAAAATTCTGTCAGCTTTTACTAATACTTGCATTGAGTAAGTAAGTAAATGAGAACAAATTTTTCATTTATAATTCAATGTTGGATAATACTTAGTTAATAATTAGTTTGTGAGACTAGATTGTTTGTGTTTAAATCGTAGATCAAGTCAAAAACAGTTACTACATCGGTCTGGATGGCTCCTTGCGTCTGGTATTGGCCAACGGTATGGAAGTGTCTCTTCACACGGAGCCTCACCTGCTGTCAGGAACTGTCAACCCGAGCATAAGCAAGAGAAATGTCACTCTGCCCATCGATAATGGACTCAACCTGGTCGAATGGAGACAACGGAAAGAACAGGCACGAGGACAGGTCACAGTGTACGGACGCAGACTCAGGGTAAGAACGTCACAGAATTTTCTTTCCACATTTAATGCTGCTGCATCTGAGTTTTTTTCTCTTATTTGTGACCCTGGACCACAAAACCAGCCATAAGGGTCAATTTTTCGAAATTGAGATGTATACATCATCTGACAGCTGAATAAATAAGCTTTCCATTGATGTATGGTTTTGTTAGGATCGTACAATATTTGGCCGAGATACAACTATCTGAAAATCTGGAATCTGAGGGTGAAAAAAAAGAGAAAATCGCCTTTAAAATTGTCCAAATTAAGTTCTTACCAATGCATATTACTAATCAAAAATTAAGTTTTAGTATACTTACAGTAGGGCATTTACAAGATGTCTTCATGGAACATGATCTTTACTTAATATCCTAATGGTTTTTGGCATAAAATAAAAATCAATAATTTTGACCCATACAATGTATTTTTGGCTATTGCTACAAATAGTGTTGTCAAAAGACCCGGTACTTCGGTACAAAGTCGGTACTAAAAAATTAAAACGTTACGGTACCAGGTTTTTTTAAGTACCGGTGGTACCGAGTGCCCGGTCAACCCGGTTCTTGATGCGCTATCCGAAAGTTGCGCAGATGCGCTCTCTTCATAAAAGCACTGAGACGTGGCGACATCAAAACGAGGAAACACAGCAAACTAACAAAACACTTTAAATACACCCAGATCAAAGAAAGAGTTCCAGCAGGTAAGTTTCATTTTCATTTTTAATATTTAGATCGGTTTTCCCAATAATTTGTTTTGTTTGGGGCGCCCCGCCACAATATCAAAACTGACCGCCACAAATAGATTTTCCAAAAGGTTTTGACTTCGTTGAATAAACATGAGCACTGCACTTGTCAAAGTCGAAACTGCACGTGCGGGTGTTTTTATATCACTGTATTTCTGAAGGAAACCGACTGTCTTCAGAAAATTATGGATGACATTTTCATTTCATCTTGCCTGTAATGCCTGAGCAGCGTTTGTGAGCTGAGCGCTGCTTTGTGTACAGCCATTACTGGGGAAACCTCTATCTCTCCCACTCCAACAGCGCCTCCTGCTGGCAGAGAATGAATTTGCATATATATGCCGCCACATATAGAGTGCGAGTCTGTGGGAAACACCGCTTCTATTATGAATATTAGTCAATATTTTAATTTGAATGTCGGATTGAAATGAACGCTGTTATAAGAGTGCATAGGTGCGGCTAACGGTAATATAATGAGCATTAGAATGAAGTTTCTTTATGAACTATTTAATGCTCCTATAACTTTTATTAGGGTAAAAAAAACAGGAGGACATGATGATATTTACTATTTTTACACACCAGAGGCTTTTAAATGAATTGTGAATCTAAAATATGCGTGTTAGAGAATGTACAAATGGTTAACATTGTTTGTGTCATATCAGTCAGAAAAGCAGTTCTGGGTTTTTTTTTGTTTTTTTTTTGGCTAACTTAGTTGTTATTCTTGGCTGAATAACTCTAGGTTTTCAAAAATTAAATATGTACACAGTTTGGATTAAATGAAAGCATAGTCAAAATTTTTAATTAGCATGTTTTTGTGTTTTGCTTTGGTACCGAGACCCGTGGATTTTCACTGGTATTGGTACCGAATACTGAAATTTTGGTACCGTGACAACACTAGCTACAAATATACCCCAGCGACTTAAGACCGGTTTTGTGGTCCAGGGTCACATTTGTACATGAATTTCAGAGTCTAATTATTTCAAAAAAAGCTGGCAGTTCTGTGCTGTTACTGGAAAAGATGGTAAAAGCAAAGAAGTTTTTTTTTTTTACAGGATCATGCGGAAGTGTTTTAGACACATTTAAGAAAAAATTATGAGAGCTATGAAGCCCGCTGACAACACATCCAAGGCCAAATCCTTAGAGATTAATTCAAAAGCTACTATTTATACTGTTGACCAGCTATTTATTAATTTAGAAGATGCTTTTATATCCCAAGCAATTTACCAAAAAAAATACACCTAATCTTGTAAATTGAGTATCTAATTATGGTCTAATGTCACAAAATTCAGAAAGAATTCCATAGAAAACAACACTTTGAATATTTAAAAATTTAAATGTGAGCACTTACATTGTCAATGTACTCTGAAAGTATGGCGATAGATTGTTCGTGATTGATTGGCTATAAAAGCTTCATATTTTATTTGTATAAATAATTTATGGTTTTTGGATTAAATAATAAATATCATTAAAACTGCATAGCGTTATTTTTGTTCAAATACCTAATATTTTAAAACGAAGATAAATTATTCATTATTCCTGTTGCCTAAACTTTACATTTTGCATTTGTATTTTATTTCTATTCATCAAATAAAAATTGTCATTGTGTTTTGCGAGACTAACTGCACAACCTACCTGTCATCAGAACTTCACATAGTCAGGTAATTGTGTACAGACCCCAGCGTTACCTCAACGTTGTCATCTGCTCATCCTGAGTTAATTTTACGCAGGCACAGTTCCATACCTCGCAGACACACCTCCACATAGCAGCTAATCTGAGCATCAAGACCCTGTACTTGCAGTAATTGCTTCTCGATTATAATCTCTACTGCTTCTTCTCATCAGTCTCAGTCACACACACTGCGCCTGTCCTTTAGACTGATCACTCTTATTATGGCTGCCCCGTAGAGTCTAGCCAGGCCTTACCGGTCAAGTAGCTGCCTTCCAAGGTCAGTTTGCGCATGTGAGCGCATGTGTGTGTCTCAGCGGACGATCCATCATTCAGCAGCCGTGTCTCTATGACCCTGAGGGCTGAGGTCAGCGCCTAGAGCAGGGTTGACTCTCTCGTGATCAAAACCCTGAGGGTTTCCTCAGACAGCATCTGATGTCTTCATAATTCTTGTGCTGCCAGTAATGGGACCACCTCACAGCTTTTGCAAGATGATATATGTGCATATACAGAATATTTAAAAAATTTGGTGTCAGTAAGATTTTTGCAATTAATATTTTTATTCCGCAATAATGCATTAAATTTATCCAAATTTATAGTAAAGATATTTATGATGCTACAAATGATTTCTGTTTCAAATAAATGTTGTTCTTTTGAATTTTCTGTTCATCAAAGAATCCTGAAAAATGCATAATTTATGTAAATATATTAAGCAACAATATCAGTGAAAAATCTGTGGTTTTTATCAGTGATAAATAATAGATAATAATAAATATTTCTTGAGCATCAAATGAGCAGATTTAGATTTTTGAATGATCATGTGACACTGGAAACTGGAGTAATGATGCTGAAAATTCATCGTGACATGAATAAATTACATTGTAAAATATATATATTTTTAAAAAGTTATTTTTAATTGTAATGCATAATGCAATTATGTTTTGTGTATGTGTGTGTGTGTGTGTGTGTGTATATATATATATATATATATATACAGTATATATGTATATATATATATATATATTTATACACACACACATACATACATACATACATACATATATATATATATATATATGTGTGTGTATACAGTGCCCTCCATAAGTATCGGGACAGTAATGAAAAAAATTGCTTTGCTTGCTGTGTAGTCAAGACATCTGCAAATATGATTAAAGATTAATATGAGACAAAACTACAGAATGTCACATTTTATTATTGGGTGTTTCAACACATACATGTTTTACCAGATAATAAGGACAACACTTTTAGAGTTCATCCCACTATCTGATGTGAGCATAAGTATTGGAACAGTTGAACTAAAGGCAGATGTAAAAGACTAAAAGCTATTATTCAGTTGCGGATCCCTTGCGTTCAATCACAGCAGTGAGTCTGCGACCCATAGACATCACCAGACTCTTGGTCTCATCTTTTAAAATACTTTTCCCAGCCTTTATTGCAGCCAATTCCAACTGTTGCTTGTTTTAGGGAGTTTCTGCCTTTAGTCTCTTCAGCTGGTGAAATTCACGTTCAATCGGATTTAAATCTGGAGATTGATTTGGCCAATCTAAGACTTTCCATTTCTTTGCCCTGATAAACTCCTTGACTGAACTGGCAGGGCGTTTTGGGCAGTATTCGAACTATACCGTGGACTCTGGGGGAGCCCACTTGTTTTTTGTTTTTTTGAAATAAATTACATTTGAACATGAATTAAAATCAAAAACTTTAAATTGTAATAATATTACACAATATTGTCAATATTTTTGATCACATTAATTGTAGCCTTTTGAATGCTATTGTGATTTTATTTAAACTGTGCTTAAAAAGCATTAAAATAATGTACACACGAGACAAGACTTCAGTCATATCAGTAGTCTAGAAAAAGTTATTTTGTTACATAATGTTTTCTTTCTTTCTTTCTTCATGTCTATGTCTTATTAAGGGGAGCCGAGCTCCCCCGTAGTTCGCACCCTGGTTTTGGGTCATTGTCCTGATGCAATATGAAGCGCATTCTGATGAGTCTGGTGGCATTTTCTTGAATATTGGTAGCCAAGATGTTTGTGTACACTTCTGCATTCATTCTGCTTCTGTCATCAATACATTAAGTCATCAGTAAATTTGAGAGGGCCTGTTCCAGAGACAGCCATGCATGCCCATGCCATGACACCACCTCCACCATGCTTTACAGATGAGGCTGTATGCTCAGGATTATTCGCAGTTCCTTTTTTTCTCCACACTTTTGCTTTCCCATCACTTAGATACAGGTTAATCTTTGTCTCATGTGTCCATAAAACTCTAAAAATCTATATGCCTCACCTTTGTGCTTTTTTTTGCAAACTCTAATGTTGCTTCTATTTTTGGTGCTGGTCAGAGGTAGGTCTATAGTTTTGTCTCAAATTCATCTTTTAATCATATTTATAGATTTCTTGACTCCACACCAAACAGAGCAATTTTGTCTTTACTGTCCCAATACTTATGGAGGGCACTGTATATATATGTGTATGTATTTATATTAGTACTGTCAAATGATTAATCGTGATTAATCATATCCATAATAAAAGTTTTTGTTTACATAATATATGTGTGTATACTGTGTATATTTATTATGTATAGGCCTATATAAATACAGACACATGCATGTATACATTTAAGGAAAATATGTTATGTTTATATATAATATAAAATATAAGAATATGAATATATAAATGTATAAATATGTATATGCATAATAAATATACACAGTACACATACATATATAATGTAAACAAAAACTTTTATATTGAATGTGATTAATCGTTTGACAGCACTAATATATATATATATATATATATATATGTGTGTGTGTGTGTGTGTGTGTGTGTGTCCT